>NC_092176.1:43264224-43331724 GCF_045791955.1 Oncorhynchus clarkii lewisi | reverse complement strand
TATAGTCGTTTTGGCAGGGGTGATAAACTCGTTTTGGCAGGGGTGATATAATCGTTTTGGCAGGGGTGATATGCTAGTTTTGGCAGGGGTGATATACTCGTTTTGGCAAGGGTGATATACTCATTTTGGCAGGGGTGATATACTCGTTTTGGAAAGGGTGATATACTCATTTTGGCAGGGGTGATATACTCGTTTTGGCAGGGGTGATATACTCGTTTTGGCAAGGGTGATATACTCGTTTTGGCAGGGGTGATATACTCGTTTTGGCAGGGGTGATATACTCGTTTTGGCAGGGGTGTCAAACTCGTTTTGGCAAGGGTGATATACTCGTTTTGGCAGGGGTGATATACTCATTTTGGCAGGGGTGATATACTCATTTTGGCAGGGGTGATATAGTCGTTTTGGCAGGGGTGATATAGTCGTTTTGGCAGGGGTGATGAACTCGTTTTGGCAGGGGTGATATGCTAGTTTTGGCAGGGGTGATATACTCGTTTGGCAAGGGTGATATACTCATTTTGGCAGGGGTGATATACTCGTTTTGGAAAGAGTGATATACTCGTTTTGGCAAGGGTGATATACTCGTTTTGGCAAGGGTGATATACTCGTTTTGGCAAGGGTGATATACTCATTTTGTCAATGGTGATATACTCATTTTGGCAAGGGTGATTAACTCGTTTTGGTAGGGGTGATATACTCGTTTTGGCAGGGGTTATATACTCGTTTGGCAAGGGTGATATACTCGTTTGGCAGGGGTGATATACTCGTTTTGGCAGGGGTGATATACTCGTTTGGCAAGGGTGATATACTAGTTTTGGCAGGGGTGATATACTAGTTTTGGCAGGGGTGATATAGTCGTTTTGGCGGCAGGGGTGATATATACTCATTTTGGCAGGGGTGATATACTCGTTTTGGCAGGGGTGATATAATCGTTTTGGCAAGGGTGATAAACTAGTTTTGACAGGGGTGATATACTAGTTTTGGCAGGGGTGATATACTCATTTTGGCAGGGGTGATATACTTGTTTTGGCAGGAGTGATATACTCGTTTGGCAGGGGTGATATACTCGTTTTGGCAGGGGTGATATACTCGTTTTGGCAGGGGTGATATACTCGTTTTGGCAGGGGTGATATACTCATTTTGGCAGGGGTGATATACTCGTTTTGGCAGGGGTGATATACTCGTTTTGGCAGGGGTGATATACTCATTTTGGCAGGGGTGATATACTCGTTTTGGCAGGGGTGATATACTCGTTTTGGCAGGGGTGATATACTCGTTTTGGCAGGGGTGATATACTCGTTTTGGCAGGGGTGATATACTCGTTTTGGCAGGGGTGATATACTCATTTTGGCAGGGGTGATATACTCGTTTTGGCAGGGGTGATATACTCGTTTTGGCAGGGGTGATATACTAATTTTGGCAGGGGTGATATACTCGTTTTGGCAGGGGTGATATACTCGTTTTGGCAGGGGTGATATACTCATTTGGCAGGGGTGATATACTTGTTTTGGCAGGGGTGATATACTCGTTTTGGCAGGGGTGATATACTCATTTTGGCAGGGGTGATATACTCGTTTTGGCAGGGGTGATATACTCGTTTTGGCAGGGGTGATATACTCATTTTGGCAGGGCTGATATAGTCGTTTTGGCAGGGGTGATAAACTCGTTTTGGCAGGGGTGATATAATCGTTTTGGCAGGGGTGATATGCTAGTTTTGGCAGGGGTGATATACTCGTTTTGGCAAGGGTGATATACTCATTTTGGCAGGGGTGATATACTCGTTTTGGCAGGGGTGATATACTCGTTTGGCAAGGGTGATATACTAGTTTTGGCAGGGGTGATATACTAGTTTTGGCAGGGGTGATATAGTCGTTTTGGCGGCAGGGGTGATATATACTCATTTTGGCAGGGGTGATATACTCGTTTTGGCAGGGGTGATATAATCGTTTTGGCAAGGGTGATAAACTAGTTTTGACAGGGGTGATATACTAGTTTTGGCAGGGGTGATATACTCATTTTGGCAGGGGTGATATACTTGTTTTGGCAGGAGTGATATACTCGTTTGGCAGGGGTGATATACTCGTTTTGGCAGGGGTGATATACTCGTTTTGGCAGGGGTGATATACTCGTTTTGGCAGGGGTGATATACTCATTTTGGCAGGGGTGATATACTCGTTTTGGCAGGGGTGATATACTCGTTTTGGCAGGGGTGATATACTCATTTTGGCAGGGGTGATATACTCGTTTTGGCAGGGGTGATATACTCGTTTTGGCAGGGGTGATATACTCGTTTTGGCAGGGATGATATACTCGTTTTGGCAGGGGTGATATACTCATTTTGGCAGGGGTGATATACTAGTTTTGGCAGGGGTGATATACTAGTTTTGGCAGGGGTGATATGCTAGTTTTGGCAAGGGTGATATACTCATTTTGGCAGGGGTGATATACTCGTTTTGGCAGGGGTGATATACTCGTTTTGGCAAGGGTGATATACCCGTTTTGGCAGGGGTGATATACTCGTTTTGGCAGGGGTGATATACTCGTTTTGGCAGGGGTGTCAAACTCGTTTTGGCAAGGGTGATATACTCGTTTTGGCAGGGGTGATATACTCATTTTGGCAGGGGTGATATACTCATTTTGGCAGGGGTGATATAGTCGTTTTGGCAGGGGTGATATAGTCGTTTTGGCAGGGGTGATGAACTCGTTTTGGCAGGGGTGATATGCTAGTTTTGGCAGGGGTGATATACTCGTTTGGCAAGGGTGATATACTCATTTTGGCAGGGGTGATATACTCGTTTTGGAAAGAGTGATATACTCGTTTTGGCAAGGGTGATATACTCGTTTTGGCAAGGGTGATATACTCGTTTTGGCAAGGGTGATATACTCATTTTGTCAATGGTGATATACTCATTTTGGCAAGGGTGATTAACTCGTTTTGGTAGGGGTGATATACTCGTTTTGGCAGGGGTTATATACTCGTTTGGCAAGGGTGATATACTCGTTTGGCAGGGGTGATATACTCGTTTTGGCAGGGGTGATATACTCGTTTGGCAAGGGTGATATACTAGTTTTGGCAGGGGTGATATACTAGTTTTGGCAGGGGTGATATAGTCGTTTTGGCGGCAGGGGTGATATATACTCATTTTGGCAGGGGTGATATACTCGTTTTGGCAGGGGTGATATAATCGTTTTGGCAAGGGTGATAAACTAGTTTTGACAGGGGTGATATACTAGTTTTGGCAGGGGTGATATACTCATTTTGGCAGGGGTGATATACTTGTTTTGGCAGGAGTGATATACTCGTTTGGCAGGGGTGATATACTCGTTTTGGCAGGGGTGATATACTCGTTTTGGCAGGGGTGATATACTCGTTTTGGCAGGGGTGATATACTCATTTTGGCAGGGGTGATATACTCGTTTTGGCAGGGGTGATATACTCGTTTTGGCAGGGGTGATATACTCATTTTGGCAGGGGTGATATACTCGTTTTGGCAGGGGTGATATACTCGTTTTTGCAGGGGTGATATACTCATTTTGGCAGGGATGATATACTCGTTTTGGCAGGGGTGATATACTCATTTTGGCAGGGGTGATATACTAGTTTTGGCAGGGGTGATATACTAGTTTTGGCAGGGGTGATATAGTCGTTTTGGCGGCAGGGGTGATATATACTCATTTTGGCAGGGGTGATATACTCGTTTTGGCAGGGGTGATATAATCGTTTTGGCAAGGGTGATAAACTAGTTTTGACAGGGGTGATATACTAGTTTTGGCAGGGGTGATATACTCATTTTGGCAGGGGTGATATACTCGTTTTGGAAAGGGTGATATACTCGTTTTGGCAAGGGTGATATACTCGTTTTGGCAAGGGTGATATACTCATTTTGGCAAGGGTGATATACTCATTTTGGCAAGGGTGATATACTCATTTTGGCAAGGGTGATTAACTCGTTTTGGCAGGGGTGATATACTCGTTTTGGCAGGGGTTATATAATCGTTTGGCAAGGGTGATATACTCGTTTGGCAGGGGTGATATACTCGTTTTGGCAGGGGTGATATACTTGTTTGGCAAGGGTGATATACTAGTTTTGGCAGGGGTGATATACTAGTTTTGGCAGGGGTGATATACTCATTTTGGCAGGGCTGATATAGTCGTTTGGCAGGGGTGATAAACTCGTTTTGGCAGGGGTGATATAATCGTTTTGGCAGGGGTGATATGCTAGTTTTGGCAGGGGTGATATACTCGTTTTGGCAAGGGTGATATACTCATTTTGGCAGGGGTGATATACTCGTTTTGGAAAGGGTGATATACTCATTTTGGCAGGGGTGATATACTCGTTTTGGCAGGGGTGATATACTCGTTTTGGCAAGGGTGATATACTCGTTTTGGCAGGGGTGATATACTCGTTTTGGCAGGGGTGATATACTCGTTTTGGCAGGGGTGTCAAACTCGTTTTGGCAAGGGTGATATACTCGTTTTGGCAGGGGTGATATACTCATTTTGGCAGGGGTGATATACTCATTTTGGCAGGGGTGATATAGTCGTTTTGGCAGGGGTGATATAGTCGTTTTGGCAGGGGTGATGAACTCGTTTTGGCAGGGGTGATATGCTAGTTTTGGCAGGGGTGATATACTCGTTTGGCAAGGGTGATATACTCATTTTGGCAGGGGTGATATACTCGTTTTGGAAAGAGTGATATACTCGTTTTGGCAAGGGTGATATACTCGTTTTGGCAAGGGTGATATACTCGTTTTGGCAAGGGTGATATACTCATTTTGTCAATGGTGATATACTCATTTTGGCAAGGGTGATTAATTCGTTTTGGTAGGGGTGATATACTCGTTTTGGCAGGGGTTATATACTCGTTTGGCAAGGGTGATATACTCGTTTGGCAGGGGTGATATACTCGTTTTGGCAGGGGTGATATACTCGTTTGGCAAGGGTGATATACTAGTTTTGGCAGGGGTGATATACTAGTTTTGGCAGGGGTGATATAGTCGTTTTGGCGGCAGGGGTGATATATACTCATTTTGGCAGGGGTGATATACTCGTTTTGGCAGGGGTGATATAATCGTTTTGGCAAGGGTGATAAACTAGTTTTGACAGGGGTGATATACTAGTTTTGGCAGGGGTGATATACTCATTTTGGCAGGGGTGATATACTTGTTTTGGCAGGAGTGATATACTCGTTTGGCAGGGGTGATATACTCGTTTTGGCAGGGGTGATATACTCGTTTTGGCAGGGGTGATATACTCGTTTTGGCAGGGGTGATATACTCATTTTGGCAGGGGTGATATACTCGTTTTGGCAGGGGTGATATACTCGTTTTGGCAGGGGTGATATACTCATTTTGGCAGGGGTGATATACTCGTTTTGGCAGGGGTGATATACTCGTTTTGGCAGGGGTGATATACTCGTTTTGGCAGGGATGATATACTCGTTTTGGCAGGGGTGATATACTCATTTTGGCAGGGGTGATATACTAGTTTTGGCAGGGGTGATATACTAGTTTTGGCAGGGGTGATATGCTAGTTTTGGCAGGGGTGATATACTCGTTTTGGCAAGGGTGATATACTCATTTTGGCAGGGGTGATATACTCGTTTTGGAAAGGGTGATATACTCATTTTGGCAGGGGTGATATACTCGTTTTGGCAGGGGTGATATACTCGTTTTGGCAAGGGTGATATACTCGTTTTGGCAGGGGTGATATACTCGTTTTGGCAGGGGTGATATACTCGTTTTGGCAGGGGTGTCAAACTCGTTTTGGCAAGGGTGATATACTCGTTTTGGCAGGGGTGATATACTCATTTTGGCAGGGGTGATATACTCATTTTGGCAGGGGTGATATAGTCGTTTTGGCAGGGGTGATATAGTCGTTTTGGCAGGGGTGATGAACTCGTTTTGGCAGGGGTGATATGCTAGTTTTGGCAGGGGTGATATACTCGTTTGGCAAGGGTGATATACTCATTTTGGCAGGGGTGATATACTCGTTTTGGAAAGAGTGATATACTCGTTTTGGCAAGGGTGATATACTCGTTTTGGCAAGGGTGATATACTCGTTTTGGCAAGGGTGATATACTCATTTTGTCAATGGTGATATACTCATTTTGGCAAGGGTGATTAACTCGTTTTGGTAGGGGTGATATACTCGTTTTGGCAGGGGTTATATACTCGTTTGGCAAGGGTGATATACTCGTTTGGCAGGGGTGATATACTCGTTTTGGCAGGGGTGATATACTCGTTTGGCAAGGGTGATATACTAGTTTTGGCAGGGGTGATATACTAGTTTTGGCAGGGGTGATATAGTCGTTTTGGCGGCAGGGGTGATATATACTCATTTTGGCAGGGGTGATATACTCGTTTTGGCAGGGGTGATATAATCGTTTTGGCAAGGGTGATAAACTAGTTTTGACAGGGGTGATATACTAGTTTTGGCAGGGGTGATATACTCATTTTGGCAGGGGTGATATACTTGTTTTGGCAGGAGTGATATACTCGTTTGGCAGGGGTGATATACTCGTTTTGGCAGGGGTGATATACTCGTTTTGGCAGGGGTGATATACTCGTTTTGGCAGGGGTGATATACTCATTTTGGCAGGGGTGATATACTCGTTTTGGCAGGGGTGATATACTCGTTTTGGCAGGGGTGATATACTCATTTTGGCAGGGGTGATATACTCGTTTTGGCAGGGGTGATATACTCGTTTTGGCAGGGGTGATATACTCGTTTTGGCAGGGATGATATACTCGTTTTGGCAGGGGTGATATACTCATTTTGGCAGGGGTGATATACTAGTTTTGGCAGGGGTGATATACTAGTTTTGGCAGGGGTGATATAGTCGTTTTGGCGGCAGGGGTGATATATACTCATTTTGGCAGGGGTGATATACTCGTTTTGGCAGGGGTGATATAATCGTTTTGGCAAGGGTGATAAACTAGTTTTGACAGGGGTGATATACTAGTTTTGGCAGGGGTGATATACTCATTTTGGCAGGGGTGATATACTTGTTTTGGCAGGGGTGATATACTCGTTTGGCAGGGGTGATATACTCGTTTTGGCAGGGGTGATATACTCGTTTTGGCAGGGGTGATATACTCGTTTTGGCAGGGGTGATATACTCATTTTGGCAGGGGTGATATACTCGTTTTGGCAGGGGTGATATACTCGTTTTGGCAGGGGTGATATACTCATTTTGGCAGGGGTGATATACTCGTTTTGGCAGGGGTGATATACTCGTTTTGGCAGGGGTGATATACTCATTTGGCAGGGGTGATATACTTGTTTTGGCAGGGGTGATATACTCGTTTTGGCAGGGGTGATATACTCATTTTGGCAGGGGTGATATACTCGTTTTGGCAGGGGGGATATACTCGTTTTGGCAGGGGTGATATACTCATTTTGGCAGGGGTGATATAGTCGTTTTGGCAGGGGTGATAAACTCGTTTTGGCAGGGGTGATATAATCGTTTTGGCAGTGGCGATATGCTAGTTTTGGCAGGGGTGATATACTCGTTTGGCAAGGGTGATATACTCATTTTGGCAGGGGTGATATACTCGTTTTGGAAAGGGTGATATACTCATTTTGGCAGGGGTGATATACTCGTTTTGGCAGGGGTGATATACTCGTTTTGGCAAGGGTGATATACTCGTTTTGGCAGGGGTGATATACCTGTTTTGGCAGGGGTGATATACTCGTTTTGGCAGGGGTGTCAAACTCGTTTTGGCAAGGGTGATATACTCGTTTTGGCAGGGGTGATATACTCATTTTGGCAGGGGTGATATACTCATTTTGGCAGGGGTGATATAGTCGTTTTGGCAGGGGTGATATAGTCGTTTTGGCAGGGGTGATGAACTCGTTTTGGCAGGGGTGATATGCTAGTTTTGGCAGGGGTGATATACTCGTTTGGCAAGGGTGATATACTCATTTTGGCAGGGGTGATATACTCGTTTTGGAAAGAGTGATATACTCGTTTTGGCAAGGGTGATATACTCGTTTTGGCAAGGGTGATATACTCATTTTGTCAATGGTGATATACTCATTTTGGCAAGGGTGATTAACTCGTTTTGGTAGGGGTGATATACTCGTTTTGGCAGGGGTTATATACTCGTTTGGCAAGGGTGATATACTCGTTTGGCAGGGGTGATATACTCGTTTTGGCAGGGGTGATATACTCGTTTGGCAAGGGTGATATACTAGTTTTGGCAGGGGTGATATACTAGTTTTGGCAGGGGTGATATAGTCGTTTTGGCGGCAGGGGTGATATATACTCATTTTGGCAGGGGTGATATACTCGTTTTGGCAGGGGTGATATAATCGTTTTGGCAAGGGTGATAAACTAGTTTTGACAGGGGTGATATACTAGTTTTGGCAGGGGTGATATACTCATTTTGGCAGGGGTGATATACTTGTTTTGGCAGGAGTGATATACTCGTTTGGCAGGGGTGATATACTCGTTTTGGCAGGGGTGATATACTCGTTTTGGCAGGGGTGATATACTCGTTTTGGCAGGGGTGATATACTCATTTTGGCAGGGGTGATATACTCGTTTTGGCAGGGGTGATATACTCGTTTTGGCAGGGGTGATATACTAGTTTTGGCAGGGGTGATATACTAGTTTTGGCAGGGGTGATATGCTAGTTTTGGCAGGGGTGATATACTCGTTTTGGCAAGGGTGATATACTCATTTTGGCAGGGGTGATATACTCGTTTTGGAAAGGGTGATATACTCATTTTGGCAGGGGTGATATACTCGTTTTGGCAGGGGTGATATACTCGTTTTGGCAAGGGTGATATACTCATTTTGGCAGGGGTGATATACTCGTTTTGGAAAGGGTGATATACTCATTTTGGCAGGGGTGATATACTCGTTTTGGCAGGGGTGATATACTCGTTTTGGCAAGGGTGATAGACTCGTTTTGGCAGGGGTGATATACCTGTTTTGGCAGGGGTGATATACTCGTTTTGGCAGGGGTGACAAACTCGTTTTGGCAAGGGTGATATACTCGTTTTGGCAGGGGTGATATACTCATTTTGGCAGGGGTGATATACTCATTTTGGCAGGGGTGATATAGTCGTTTTGGCAGGGGTGATATAGTCGTTTTGGCAGGGGTGATTAACTCGTTTTGGCAGGGGTGATATGCTAGTTTTGGCAGGGGTGATATACTCGTTTGGCAAGGGTGATATACTCATTTTGGCAGGGGTGATATACTCGTTTTGGAAAGAGTGATATACTCGTTTTGGCAAGGGTGATATACTCGTTTTGGCAAGGGTGATATACTCATTTTGTCAATGGTGATATACTCATTTTGGCAAGGGTGATTAACTCGTTTTGGTAGGGGTGATATACTCGTTTTGGCAGGGGTTATATACTCGTTTGGCAAGGGTGATATACTCGTTTGGCAGGGGTGATATACTCGTTTTGGCAGGGGTGATATACTCGTTTGGCAAGGGTGATATACTAGTTTTGGCAGGGGTGATATACTAGTTTTGGCAGGGGTGATATAGTCGTTTTGGCGGCAGGGGTGATATATACTCATTTTGGCAGGGGTGATATACTCGTTTTGGCAGGGGTGATATAATCGTTTTGGCAAGGGTGATAAACTAGTTTTGACAGGGGTGATATACTAGTTTTGGCAGGGGTGATATACTCATTTTGGCAGGGGTGATATACTTGTTTTGGCAGGAGTGATATACTCGTTTGGCAGGGGTGATATACTCGTTTTGGCAGGGGTGATATACTCGTTTTGGCAGGGGTGATATACTTGTTTTGGCAGGGGTGATATACTCATTTTGGCAGGGGTGATATACTCGTTTTGGCAGGGGTGATATACTCGTTTTGGCAGGGGTGATATACTAGTTTTGGCAGGGGTGATATACTAGTTTTGGCAGGGGTGATATGCTAGTTTTGGCAGGGGTGATATACTCGTTTTGGCAAGGGTGATATACTCATTTTGGCAGGGGTGATATACTCGTTTTGGAAAGGGTGATATACTCATTTTGGCAGGGGTGATATACTCGTTTTGGCAGGGGTGATATACTCGTTTTGGCAAGGGTGATATACTCATTTTGGCAGGGGTGATATACTCGTTTTGGCAGGGGTGATATACTCGTTTTGGCAGGGGTGTCAAACTCGTTTTGGCAAGGGTGATATACTCGTTTTGGCGGGGGTGATATACTCATTTTGGCAGGGGTGATATACTCATTTTGGCAGGGGTGATATAGTCGTTTTGGCAGGGGTGATATAGTCGTTTTGGCAGGGGTGATGAACTCGTTTTGGCAGGGGTGATATGCTCGTTTTGGCAGGGGTGATATACTCGTTTGGCAAGGGTGATATACTCATTTTGGCAGGGGTGATATACTCGTTTTGGAAAGAGTGATATACTCGTTTTGGCAAGGGTGATATACTCGTTTTGGCAAGGGTGATATACTCGTTTTGGCAAGGGTGATATACTCATTTTGTCAATGGTGATATACTCATTTTGGCAAGGGTGATTAACTCGTTTTGGTAGGGGTGATATACTCGTTTTGGCAGGGGTTATATACTCGTTTGGCAAGGGTGATATACTCGTTTGGCAGGGGTGATATACTCGTTTTGGCAGGGGTGATATACTCGTTTGGCAAGGGTGATATACTAGTTTTGGCAGGGGTGATATACTAGTTTTGGCAGGGGTGATATAGTCGTTTTGGCGGCAGGGGTGATATATACTCATTTTGGCAGGGGTGATATACTCGTTTTGGCAGGGGTGATATAATCGTTTTGGCAAGGGTGATATACTCGTTTTGGCAGGGGTGATATACTCATTTTGGCAGGGGTGATATACTCGTTTTGGCAGGGGTGATATACTCGTTTTGGCAGGGGTGATATACTAGTTTTGGCAGGGGTGATATACTAGTTTTGGCAGGGGTGATATGCTAGTTTTGGCAGGGGTGATATACTCGTTTTGGCAAGGGTGATATACTCATTTTGGCAGGGGTGATATACTCGTTTTGGAAAGGGTGATATACTCATTTTGGCAGGGGTGATATACTCGTTTTGGCAGGGGTGATATACTCGTTTTGGCAGGGGTGTCAAACTCGTTTTGGCAAGGGTGATATACTCGTTTTGGCGGGGGTGATATACTCATTTTGGCAGGGGTGATATACTCATTTTGGCAGGGGTGATATAGTCGTTTTGGCAGGGGTGATATAGTCGTTTTGGCAGGGGTGATGAACTCGTTTTGGCAGGGGTGATATGCTCGTTTTGGCAGGGGTGATATACTCGTTTGGCAAGGGTGATATACTCATTTTGGCAGGGGTGATATACTCGTTTTGGAAAGAGTGATATACTCGTTTTGGCAAGGGTGATATACTCGTTTTGGCAAGGGTGATATACTCGTTTTGGCAAGGGTGATATACTCATTTTGTCAATGGTGATATACTCATTTTGGCAAGGGTGATTAACTCGTTTTGGTAGGGGTGATATACTCGTTTTGGCAGGGGTTATATACTCGTTTGGCAAGGGTGATATACTCGTTTGGCAGGGGTGATATACTCGTTTTGGCAGGGGTGATATACTCGTTTGGCAAGGGTGATATACTAGTTTTGGCAGGGGTGATATACTAGTTTTGGCAGGGGTGATATAGTCGTTTTGGCGGCAGGGGTGATATATACTCATTTTGGCAGGGGTGATATACTCGTTTTGGCAGGGGTGATATAATCGTTTTGGCAAGGGTGATAAACTAGTTTTGACAGGGGTGATATACTAGTTTTGGCAGGGGTGATATACTCATTTTGGCAGGGGTGATATACTTGTTTTGGCAGGAGTGATATACTCGTTTGGCAGGGGTGATATACTCGTTTTGGCAGGGGTGATATACTCGTTTTGGCAGGGGTGATATACTCGTTTTGGCAGGGGTGATATACTCATTTTGGCAGGGGTGATATACTCGTTTTGGCAGGGGTGATATACTCGTTTTGGCAGGGGTGATATACTCATTTTGGCAGGGGTGATATACTCGTTTTGGCAGGGGTGATATACTCGTTTTGGCAGGGGTGATATACTCGTTTTGGCAGGGATGATATACTCGTTTTGGCAGGGGTGATATACTCATTTTGGCAGGGGTGATATCCTAGTTTTGGCAGGGGTGATATACTAGTTTTGGCAGGGGTGATATAGTCGTTTTGGCGGCAGGGGTGATATATACTCATTTTGGCAGGGGTGATATACTCGTTTTGGCAGGGGTGATATAATCGTTTTGGCAAGGGTGATAAACTAGTTTTGACAGGGGTGATATACTAGTTTTGGCAGGGGTGATATACTCATTTTGGCAGGGGTGATATACTTGTTTTGGCAGGGGTGATATACTCGTTTGGCAGGGGTGATATACTCGTTTTGGCAGGGGTGATATACTCGTTTTGGCAGGGGTGATATACTCGTTTTGGCAGGGGTGATATACTCATTTTGGCAGGGGTGATATACTCGTTTTGGCAGGGGTGATATACTCATTTTGGCAGGGGTGATATACTCGTTTTGGCAGGGGTGATATACTCGTTTTGGCAGGGGTGATATACTCATTTGGCAGGGGTGATATACTTGTTTTGGCAGGGGTGATATACTCGTTTTGGCAGGGGTGATATACTCATTTTGGCAGGGGTGATATACTCGTTTTGGCAGGGGGGATATACTCGTTTTGGCAGGGGTGATATACTCATTTTGGCAGGGGTGATATAGTCGTTTTGGCAGGGGTGATAAACTCGTTTTGGCAGGGGTGATATAATCGTTTTGGCAGTGGTGATATGCTAGTTTTGGCAGGGGTGATATACTCGTTTTGGCAAGGGTGATATACTCATTTTGGCAGGGGTGATATACTCGTTTTGGAAAGGGTGATATACTCATTTTGGCAGGGGTGATATACTCGTTTTGGCAGGGGTGATATACTCGTTTTGGCAAGGGTGATATACTCGTTTTGGCAGGGGTGATATACTCATTTTGGCAGGGGTGATATACTCGTTTTGGCAGGGGTGTCAAACTCGTTTTGGCAAGGGTGATATACTCGTTTTGGCAGGGGTGATATACTCATTTTGGCAGGGGTGATATACTCATTTTGGCAGGGGTGATATAGTCGTTTTGGCAGGGGTGATATAGTCGTTTTGGCAGGGGTGATGAACTCGTTTTGGCAGGGGTGATATGCTAGTTTTGGCAGGGGTGATATACTCGTTTGGCAAGGGTGATATACTCATTTTGGCAGGGGTGATATACTCGTTTTGGAAAGAGTGATATACTCGTTTTGGCAAGGGTGATATACTCGTTTTGGCAAGGGTGATATACTCATTTTGTCAATGGTGATATACTCATTTTGGCAAGGGTGATTAACTCGTTTTGGTAGGGGTGATATACTCGTTTTGGCAGGGGTTATATACTCGTTTGGCAAGGGTGATATACTCGTTTGGCAGGGGTGATATACTTGTTTTGGCAGGGGTGATATACTCGTTTGGCAAGGGTGATATACTAGTTTTGGCAGGGGTGATATACTAGTTTTGGCAGGGGTGATATAGTCGTTTTGGCGGCAGGGGTGATATATACTCATTTTGGCAGGGGTGATATACTCGTTTTGGCAGGGGTGATATAATCGTTTTGGCAAGGGTGATAAACTAGTTTTGACAGGGGTGATATACTAGTTTTGGCAGGGGTGATATACTCATTTTGGCAGGGGTGATATACTTGTTTTGGCAGGAGTGATATACTCGTTTGGCAGGGGTGATATACTCGTTTTGGCAGGGGTGATATACTCGTTTTGGCAGGGGTGATATACTCGTTTTGGCAGGGGTGATATACTCATTTTGGCAGGGGTGATATACCCGTTTTGGCAGGGGTGATATACTCGTTTTGGCAGGGGTGATATACTCATTTTGGCAGGGGTGATATACTCGTTTTGGCAGGGGTGATATACTCATTTTGGCAGGGGTGATATACTCGTTTTGGCAGCGGTGATATACTCGTTTTGGCAGGGGTGATATACTCATTTTGGCAGGGGTGATATACTCGTTTTGGCAGGGGTGATATACTCGTTTTGGCAGGGGTGATATACTCATTTTGGCAGGGATGATATACTCGTTTTGGCAGGGGTGATATACTCGTTTTGGCAGGGGTGATATACTAGCCCTAAGCCTTATCTTCTTCTGAAAAAGAGAAAGCTTTCTGGGATTTCTCTCGCCCCTCTTTCTTTCTTTCTGGTCATGGAAGACAATATAATAGTTTTGCCAACAGATAAACCAATAGATAGATAGACAAGGCATTCTGTGTGTGTTTGTGTGTTTGTGTGTGTGTGTGTGTGTGTGTGTATCGGTACCTGTGGTAGGACCGATGCCGTGGCTCCCCTCGTTACACAGCCACGCCAGTAGGCTGCTCTTGCCGGCCCCGGTCAGTCCGATACACACCACATCATACTCTGGTCTGGACGGGGGAGGTCCTTTACAGCACAGTGCCCGGAAACACTACAGAGAAACAAGAACACAGAACACAGAACATTTTAATAATCATCACAGCGTCTTCTATTAGACAATGGTAATATTAATAGCTGGTGGTAGGGGGAACGGTTTAACAAAACTCCTATCTCCTTGTCAAGTGAGATCTGTGTGTGTGTGTGTGTGTGTGTGTGTGTGTGTGTGTGTGTGTGTGTGTGTGTGTGTGTGTGTGTGTGTGTGTGTGAGTGTGAGTAGAGGCTGGTGGGAGGAGCTATAGGATGCTAGTGGGAGGAGCTATAGGAGGACGGGCTCCTCCCACCAGCACCCTATAGCTCCTCCCACCAGCATGGTATAGCCCCTCCCACCAGCCTCCTATAGCTCCTCCCACCAGCATCATATAGCTCCTCCCACCAGCATCGTATAGCCCCTCCCACCAGCATCGTATAGCCCCTCCCACCAGCCTCCTATGGCTCCTCCCACCAGCATCATATAGCTCCTCCCTCCAGCCTCCTATAGTTCCTCCCACCAGCCTCCTATAGCTCCTCCCACCAGCATCCTATAGATCCTCCCACCAGCATCCTATAGCTCCCCCCACCACCAGAAGGATAGGTATCTCTGCAGCACTCCACCAATCAGGTCTCTATAGTAGAGTAGCCAGACGGAAGTCACACCTCAGTAAAAGACACATGACGCATTCATTTTTCAAAAGGCACCGAAAGGACGAGAAACAAGGTTCTCTGGCCTGATGAAACCAAGATTGAACTCTTCAGCCTGAATGCCGAGCATCTCATCTGGAGGAAGCCGGGCACCATCCCTACGGTGAAGCATGGTGGTGGTAGAATCATTATATTTTTTATTTTATTCAACTAGGCAAGTCAGTTAAGAACACATTTTTACTTACGATGACGGCCTACCCTGGCCGAACCCGGCCGAACCCGGCCGAACCCGGCCGACGCTGGGACAATTTTGTGCCGCCCTATGGGACTCCCAATCACAGCCAGATGTGATACAGTCTGGATTCAAACCGGACTGTATCACTGGTGTGATGCCTCTTGCACTGAGATGCAGTGCCTTAGACCACCACAGTGCCTTAGACCACCACAGTGCCTCAGACCACCAAAGTGCCTTAGACCACCACAGTGCCTTAGACCACCTCAGACCGCCACAGTGCCTCAGACCACCACAGTGCCTTAGACCACCACAGTGCCTCAGACCACCTCAGACCGCCACAGTGCCTCAGACCACCGCAGTGCCTCAGACCACCGCAGTGCCTCAGACCACCACAGTGCCTTAGACCACCACAGTGCCTTAGACCACCACAGTGCCTCAGACCACCACAGTGCCTCAGACCACCACAGTGCCTCAGACCACCACAGTGCCTTAGACCACCACAGTGCCTTAGACCACCACAGTGCCTCAGACCACCACAGTGCCTCAGACCACCGCAGTGCCTCAGACCGCTGCAGTGCCTCAGAACACCACAGTGCCTCAGACCACCACAGTGCCTTAGACCACCACAGTGCCTCAGACCACCACAGTGCCTCAGACCACCACAGTGCCTCAGACCACCGCAGTGCCTCACACCGCCGCAGTGCCTCAGACCACCAGTGCCTTAGACCACCACAGTGCCTCAGACCACTGCAGTGCCTCAGACCACCACAGTGCCTCAGACCGCCGCAGTGCCTCAGACCACTGCAGTGCCTTAGACCACCGCAGTGCCTCAGACCACCACAGTGCCTCAGACCGCTGCAGTGCCTCAGACCACCACAGTGCCTCAGACCACTGCAGTGCCTCAGACCACCACAGTGCCTCAGACCACCACAGTGCCTCAGACCACCACAGTGCCTCAGACCGCTGCAGTGCCTCAGACCACCACAGTGCCTCAGACCACCGCAGTGCCTCAGACCACTGCAGTGCCTCAGACCACCACAGTGCCTCAGACCACCGCAGTGCCTCAGACCACTGCAGTGCCTCAGACCACCGCAGTGCCTCAGACCACCACAGTGCCTCAGACCGCTGCAGTGCCTCAGACCACCACAGTGCCTCAGACCACCACAGTGCCTCAGACCACCACAGTGCCTCAGACCACTGCAGTGCCTCAGACCACCACAGTGCCTCAGACCACTGCAGTGCCTCAGACCACCACAGTGCCTCAGACCGCCGCAGTGCCTCAGACCACTGCAGTGCCTCAGACCACCGCAGTGCCTCAGACCACCACAGTGCCTCAGACCGCTGCAGTGCCTAAGACCGCTGCAGTGCCTCAGACCACCGCAGTGCCTCAGACCACCACAGTGCCTCAGACCGCTGCAGTGCCTCAGACCGCTACAGTGCCTCAGACCACCACAGTGCCTCAGACCGCTGCAGTGCCTCAGACCACCACAGTGCCTCAGACCACCACAGTGCCTCAGACCACCACAGTGCCTCAGACCACCACAGTGCCTCAGACCGCCGCAGTGCCTCAGACCGCTGCAGTGCCTCAGACCGCTGCAGTGCCTCAGACCACCGCAGTGCCTCAGACCACCGCAGTGCCTCAGACCACCACAGTGCCTCAGACCGCTGCAGTGCCTCAGACCGCTGCAGTGCCTCAGACCACCGCAGTGCCTCAGACCACCACAGTGCCTCAGACCACCACAGTGCCTCAGACCGCTGCAGTGCCTCAGACCGCTGCAGTGCCTCAGACCGCTGCAGTGCCTCAGACCACCGCAGTGCCTCAGACCACCACAGTGCCTCAGACCGCTGCAGTGCCTCAGACCGCTGCAGTGCCTCAGACCACCGCAGTGCCTCAGACCACCACAGTGCCTCAGACCGCTGCAGTGCCTCAGACCACCACAGTGCCTCAGACCACCACAGTGCCTCAGACCGCTGCAGTGCCTCAGACCGCTGCAGTGCCTCAGACCACCGCAGTGCCTCAGACCGCTGCAGTGCCTCAGACCACCACAGTGCCTCAGACCACCACAGTGCCTCAGACCGCTGCAGTGCCTCAGACCGCTGCAGTGCCTCAGACCACCACAGTGCCTCAGACCACCACAGTGCCTCAGACCGCTGCAGTGCCTCAGACCGCTGCAGTGCCTCAGACCGCTGCAGTGCCTCAGACCGCTGCAGTGCCTCAGACCACCGCAGTGCCTCAGACCACCACAGTGCCTCAGACCGCTGCAGTGCCTCAGACCGCTGCAGTGCCTCAGACATCACAGCAGTGCCTCAGACCACCACAGTGCCTCAGACCGCTGCAGTGCCTCAGACCACCACAGTGCCTCAGACCACCACAGTGCCTCAGACCGCTGCAGTGCCTCAGACCGCTGCAGTGCCTGAGACCACCGCAGTGCCTCAGACCGCTGCAGTGCCTCAGACCACCGCAGTGCCTCAGACCGCTGCAGTGCCTCAGACCGCTGCAGTGCCTCAGACCGCTGCAGTGCCTCAGACCGCTGCAGTGCCTCAGACCACTGCAGTGCCTCAGACCGCTGCAGTGCCTCAGACCGCTGCAGTGCCTCAGACCGCTGCAGTGCCTCAGACCGCTACAGTGCCTCAGACCACCACAGTGCCTCAGACCGCTGCAGTGCCTCAGACCACCACAGTGCCTCAGACCACCACAGTGCCTCAGACCACCACAGTGCCTCAGACCACCACAGTGCCTCAGACCGCCGCAGTGCCTCAGACCGCTGCAGTGCCTCAGACCGCTGCAGTGCCTCAGACCACCGCAGTGCCTCAGACCACCGCAGTGCCTCAGACCACCACAGTGCCTCAGACCGCTGCAGTGCCTCAGCCCGCTGCAGTGCCTCAGACCACCGCAGTGCCTCAGACCACCACAGTGCCTCAGACCACCACAGTGCCTCAGACCGCTGCAGTGCCTCAGACCGCTGCAGTGCCTCAGACCGCTGCAGTGCCTCAGACCACCGCAGTGCCTCAGACCACCACAGTGCCTCAGACCGCTGCAGTGCCTCAGACCGCTGCAGTGCCTCAGACCACCGCAGTGCCTCAGACCA
This sequence comes from Oncorhynchus clarkii lewisi, assembly GCF_045791955.1. Taxonomy (NCBI): domain Eukaryota; kingdom Metazoa; phylum Chordata; class Actinopteri; order Salmoniformes; family Salmonidae; genus Oncorhynchus; species Oncorhynchus clarkii. Next base: position 43,313,301 of record NC_092176.1, on the reverse strand, counting down.
CCACAGTGCCTCAGACCGCTGCAGTGCCTCAGACCACCACAGTGCCTCAGACCACCACAGTGCCTCAGACCGCTGCAGTGCCTCAGACCGCTGCAGTGCCTCAGACCACCGCAGTGCCTCAGACCGCTGCAGTGCCTCAGACCACCACAGTGCCTCAGACCACCACAGTGCCTCAGACCGCTGCAGTGCCTCAGACCGCTGCAGTGCCTCAGACCACCACAGTGCCTCAGACCACCACAGTGCCTCAGACCGCTGCAGTGCCTCAGACCGCTGCAGTGCCTCAGACCGCTGCAGTGCCTCAGACCGCTGCAGTGCCTCAGACCACCGCAGTGCCTCAGACCACCACAGTGCCTCAGACCGCTGCAGTGCCTCAGACCGCTGCAGTGCCTCAGACATCACAGCAGTGCCTCAGACCACCACAGTGCCTCAGACCGCTGCAGTGCCTCAGACCACCACAGTGCCTCAGACCACCACAGTGCCTCAGACCGCTGCAGTGCCTCAGACCGCTGCAGTGCCTCAGACCACCGCAGTGCCTCAGACCGCTGCAGTGCCTCAGACCACCGCAGTGCCTCAGACCGCTGCAGTGCCTCAGACCACCACAGTGCCTCAGACCGCTGCAGTGCCTCAGACCGCTGCAGTGCCTCAGACCACCGCAGTGCCTCAGACCGCTGCAGTGCCTCAGACCACCGCAGTGCCTCAGACCGCTGCAGTGCCTCAGACCGCTGCAGTGCCTCAGACCGCTGCAGTGCCTCAGACCGCTGCAGTGCCTCAGACCACTGCAGTGCCTCAGACCGCTGCAGTGCCTCAGACCGCTGCAGTGCCTCAGACCGCTGCAGTGCCTCAGACCACTGCAGTGCCTCAGACCGCTGCAGTGCTTCAGACCACTGCAGTGCCTCAGACCACTGCAGTGCCTCAGACCACTGCAGTGCCTCAGACCGCTGCAGTGCCTCAGACCGCTGCAGTGCCTCAGACTGCTGCAACAGTCGGGAGCCCGTCATGTTGCGGGGATGTTTTTCAGCGGAACTCTGGAACTCAGAGTGACCATCAGGGACTGGGAGATATTAACGGAGCAATGTACAGAAAGATCCTTGATGAAAGACCTGCTCCAGAGCCCTCAGGACCTCAGACTGGGGGTTCACCTTCCAACAGGACAACAACCCTAAGCACACAGCTTCAGAACAAGTCACTGAATGTCCTTGAGTGGCTCAGTCAGAGCCCGGACTTGAACCCGATCAAACAGCCCTGGAGACACCTGATTCTACAGGCATTATCTGTTCTATCCAATATGTTTCTATCTGAACGTTTGATAACCAGAAAGACATTTGATGTGGTAAACGGCCTAATGAAACCCAGCCGCTTTAAGCATGGGGATCAGTAGCAGAACATGGTTAATTCCTCAGACAAAACAGAGTCCTCTGGTCTAGGAGCCCCAGCCAGCCAGACAGATAGCAAAGCAGCCAGACAGACAAACAGACATCAATGAACCAGGGTCTATCTGCAACAAACACCTCTCTCTCCCCCTACCCCCCCCCCCCCCCCCGTTCCCGTCCCTTCGCTAGAGCCCTCTGATCTAGTAGCCTGTGAACCAGGGTCACCCTGCCAAAACACGCTGCCTGTTTGAAGGAGACATGGAGAATCTGTTTGAAGGAGACAAGGAGAATCTGTTTGAAGGAGAAATGGAGATTCTGTTTGAAGGAGACATGGAGAATCTGTTTGAAGGAGACATGGAGAATCTGTTTGAAGGAGACATGGAGAATCTGTTTGAAGGAGACAAGGATAATCTGTTTGAAGGAGACAAGGAGAATCTGTTTGAAGGAGAAATGGAGAATCTGTTTGAAGGAGACATGGAGAATCTGTTTGAAGGAGACATGGAGAATCTGTTTGAAGGAGACATGGAGAATCTGTTTGAAGGAGACATGGAGAGCCTGTTTGAAGGAGACATGGAGAATCTGTTTGAAGGAGACATGGAGATTCTGTTTGAAGGAGACATGGAGATTCTGTTTGAAGGAGACATGGAGAATCTGTTTGAAGGAGACATGGAGAATCTGTTTGAAGGAGACAAGGATAATCTGTTTGAAGGAGACATGGAGAATCTGTTTGAAGGAGACATGGAGAATCTGTTTGAAGGAGACATGGAGAATCTGTTTGAAGGAGACATGGAGAATCTGTTTGAAGGAGACATGGAGAATCTGTTTGAAGGAGACATGGAGAATCTGTTTGAAGGATACATGGAGAATCTGTTTGAAGGAGACATGGAGAATCTGTTTGAAGGAGACATGGAGAATCTGTTTGAAGGAGACATGGAGAATCTGTTTGAAGGAGACATGGAGAATCTGTTTGAAGGAGACATGGAGAATCTGTTTGAAGGAGACATGGAGAATCTGTCCGACCAACGGAATCAGACAAGGCAACAGCCGGCCGATGTAGACCTAGCAACACGACTCTTTGGTGTGTGTGTGTGTGTGTGTGTGTGGCAATCCGACCCCCCCCCCCCCCCCCCCGGCTTCCCTGTGACCCCTCTTCAGAGTCTGCTGCTACCTTGAGACTAAACCTAGTGACATGGAGCAGAGTAAGGCAGAGTGTTATAAACCTAGTGACATAGAACAGAGTGAGGCAGAGTGTTATAAACCTAGTGACATAGAGCAGAGTGAGGCAGAGTGTTATAAACCTAGTGACATGGAGCAGAGTGTTATAAACATAGTGACATGGAACAGAGTGAGGAAGAGTGTTATAAACCTAGTGACATGGAGCAGAGTGTTATAAACCAAGTGACATGGAGCAGAGTGTTATAAACCTAGTGACATAGAGCAGAGTGCGATAGAGTGTTATAAACCTAGTGACATGGAACAGAGTGAGGCAGAGTGTTATAAACCTAGTGACATGGAGCAGAGTGAGGCAGAGTGTTATAAACCTAGTGACATAGAGCAGAGTGTTATAAACCTAGTGACATGGAGCAGAGTGAGACAGAGTGTTATAAACCTAGTGACATAGAGCAGAGTGAGACAGAGTGTTATAAACCTAGTGACATGGAACAGAGTGAGGCAGAGTGTTATAAACCTAGTGACATGAAGCAGATTGTTATAAACCTAGTGACATGGAGCAGAGTGAGGCAGAGTGTTATAAACCTAGTGACATGGAGCAGAGTGAGGCAGAGTGTTATAAACCTAGTGACATGGAGCAGAGTGTTATAAACCTAGTGACATGGAGCAGAGTGTTATAAACCTAGTGACATGGAGCAGAGTGAGGCAGAGTGTTATAAACCTAGTGACATGAAGCAGATTGTTATAAACCTAGTGACATGGAGCAGAGTGAGGCAGAGTGTTATAAACCTAGTGACATGGAGCAGAGTGAGGCAGAGTGTTATAAACCTAGTGACATGGAGCAGAGTGTTATAAACCTAGTGACATGGAGCAGAGTGAGGCAGAGTGTTATAAACCTAGTGACATAGAGCAGAGTGAGGCAGAGTGTTATAAACCTAGTGACATGGAGCAGAGTGTTATAAACCTAGTGATATGGAGCAGAGTGAGGCAGAGTGTTATAAACCTAGTGACATGGAACAGAGTGAGACAGAGTGTTATAAACCTAGTGACATGGAGCAGTGAGGCAGAGTGTTATAAACCTAGTGACATGGAGCAGAGTGAGGCAGAGTGTTATAAACCTAGTGACATAGAGCAGAGTGAGACAGAGTGTTATAAACCTAGTGACATAGAGCAGAGTGTTATAAACCTGGTGACATAGAGCAGAGTGTTTTAAACCTAGTGACATGTAGCAGAGTGAGGCAGAGTGTTATAAACCTAGTGACATGGAGCAGAGTGTTATAAACCTAGTGACATGGAGCAGAGTGAGGCAGAGTGTTATAAACCTAGTGACATGGAGCAGAGTGAGATAGAGCAGTGTTATAAACCTAGTGACATAGAGCAGAGTGAGACAGAGTGTTATATACCTAATGACATGGAGCAGAGTGTTATAAACCTAGTGACATGAAGCAGAGTGAGGCAGAGTGTTATAAACCTAGTGACATGGAGCAGAGTGAGATAGAGTGTTATAAACCTAGTGACATAGAGCAGAGTGTTATAAACCTAGTGACATGGAGCAGAGTGAGGCAGAGTGTTATAAACCTAGTGACATAGAGCAGAGTGTTATAAACCTAGTGACATGGAGCAGAGTGTTATAAACCTAGTGACATGGAGCAGAGTGTTATAAACCTAGTGACATGGAGCAGAGTGAGACAGAGTGTTATAAACCTAGTGACATAGAGCAGAGTGAGGCAGAGTGTTATAAACCTAGTGACATGGAGCAGAGTGTTATAAACCTAGTGACATGGAGCAGAGTGAGGCAGAGTGTTATAAACCTAGTGACATGGAGCAGAGTGAGACAGAGTGTTATAAACCTAGTGACGTGGAGCAGAGTGTTATAAACCTAGTGACATGGAGCAGAGTGAGACAGAGTGTTATAAACCTAGTGACATGGAACAGAGTGTTAGAAACCTAGTGACATGGAGCAGAGTGAGACAGAGTGTTATAAACCTAGTGACATGGAACAGAGTGTTATAAACCTAGTGACATGGAGCAGAGTGAGACAGAGTGTTATAAACCTAGTGACATGGAGCAGAGTGTTATAAGCCTAGTGACATGGAGCAGAGTGTTATAAACCTAGTGACATGGAGCAGAGTGAGACAGAGTGTTATAAACCTAGTGACATGGAACAGAGAGTTAGAAACCTAGTGACATGGAGCAGAGTGAGACAGAGTGTTATAAACCTAGTGACATGGAACAGAGTGTTATAAACCTAGTGACATGGAGCAGAGTGAGACAGAGTGTTATAAACCTAGTGACATGGAGCAGAGTGTTATAAGCCTAGTGACATGGAGCAGAGTGAGGCAGAGTGTTATAAACCTAGTGACATGGAGCAGAGTGAGGCAGAGTGTTATAAACCTAGTGACATAGAGCAGGGTGAGACAGAGTGTTATAAACCTAGTGACATAGAGCAGAGTGTTATAAACCTATTGACATGGAGCAGAGTGAGGCAGAGTGTTATAAACCTAGTGACATGGAGCAGAGTGAGATAGAGCAGAGTGTTATAAACCTAGTGACATAGAGCAAAGTGAGACAGAGTGTTATATACCTAGTGACATGGAGCAGAGTGTTATAAACCTAGTGACATGAAGCAGAGTGAGGCAGAGTGTTATAAACCTAGTGACATGGAGCAGATTGAGATAGAGTGTTATAAACCTAGTGACATAGAGCAGAGTGTTATAAACCTAGTGACATGGAGTAGAGTGAGGCAGAATGTTATAAACCTAGTGACATAGAGCAGAGTGTTATAAACCTAGTGACATGGAGCAGAGTGTTATAAACCTAGTGCCATGGAGCAGAGTGAGACAGAGTGTTATAAACCTAGTGACATAGAGCAGAGTGAGGCAGAGTGTTATAAACCTAGTGACATAGAGAAGAGTGAGGCAGAGTGTTATAAACCTAGTGACATGGAGCAGAGTGAGACAGAGTGTTATAAACCTAGTGACATGGAGCAGAGTGTTATAAACCTAGTGACATGGAACAGAGTGTTATAAACCTAGTGACATGGAGCAGAGTGAGGCAGAGTGTTATAAACCTAGTGACATAGAGCAGAGTGTTAAAAACCTAGTGACATGGAGCAGAGTGTTATAAACCTAGTGACATGGAGCAGAGTGTTATAAACCTAGTGACATGGAGCAGAGTGAGGCAGAGTGTTATAAACCTAGTGACATGGAGCAGAGTGAGACAGAGTGTTATAAACCTAGTGACGTGGAGCAGAGTGTTATAAACCTAGTGACATGGAGCAGAGTGAGACAGAGTGTTATAAACCTAGTGACATGGAACAGAGTGTTAGAAACCTAGTGACATGGAGCAGAGTGAGACAGAGTGTTATAAACCTAGTGACATGGAACAGAGTGTTATAAACCTAGTGACATGGAGCAGAGTGAGACAGAGTGTTATAAACCTAGTGACATGGAGCAGAGTGTTATAAGCCTAGTGACATGGAGCAGAGTGTTATAAGCCTAGTGACATGGAGCAGAGTGAGACAGAGTGTTATAAACCTAGTGACATGGAACAGAGAGTTAGAAACCTAGTGACATGGAGCAGAGTGAGACAGAGTGTTATAAACCTAGTGACATGGAACAGAGTGTTATAAACCTAGTGACATGGAGCAGAGTGAGACAGAGTGTTATAAACCTAGTGACATGGAGCAGAGTGTTATAAGCCTAGTGACATGGAGCAGAGTGAGGCAGAGTGTTATAAACCTAGTGACATGGAGCAGAGTGAGGCAGAGTGTTATAAACCTAGTGACATAGAGCAGGGTGAGACAGAGTGTTATAAACCTAGTGACATAGAGCAGAGTGTTATAAACCTATTGACATGGAGCAGAGTGAGGCAGAGTTTTATAAACCTAGTGACATGGAGCAGAGTGAGATAGAGCAGAGTGTTATAAACCTAGTGACATAGAGCAAAGTGAGACAGAGTGTTATAAACCTAGTGACATGAAGCAGAGGGAGGCAGAGTGTTATAAACCTAGTGACATGGAGCAGATTGAGATAGAGTGTTATAAACCTAGTGACATAGAGCAGAGTGTTATAAACCTAGTGACATGGAGCAGAGTGAGGCAGAATGTTATAAACCTAGTGACATAGAGCAGAGTGTTATAAACCTAGTGACATGGAGCAGAGTGTTATAAACCTAGTGACATGGAGCAGAGTGAGACAGAGTGTTATAAACCTAGTGACATAGAGCAGAGTGAGGCAGAGTGTTATAAACCTAGTGACATAGAGAAGAGTGAGGCAGAGTGTTATAAACCTAGTGACATGGAGCAGAGTGAGACAGAGTGTTATAAACCTAGTGACATGGAGCAGAGTGTTATAAACCTAGTGACATGGAGCAGAGTGAGACAGAGTGTTATAAACCTAGTGACATGGAACAGAGTGTTATAAACCTAGTGACATGGAGCAGAGTGAGACAGAGTGTTATAAACCTAGTGACATGGAGCAGAGTGTTATAAGCCTAGTGACATGGAGCAGAGTGTTATAAACCTAGTGACATGGAGCAGAGTGAGACAGAGTGTTATAAACCTAGTGACATGGAACAGAGTGTTAGAAACCTAGTGACATGGAGCAGAGTGAGACAGAGTGTTATAAACCTAGTGACATGGAACAGAGTGTTATAAACCTAGTGACATGGAGCAGAGTGAGACAGAGTGTTATAAACCTAGTGACATGGAGCAGAGTGTTATAAGCCTAGTGACATGGAGCAGAGTGAGGCAGAGTGTTATAAACCTAGTGACATGGAGCAGAGTGTTATAAACCTAGTGACATGGAGCAGAGTGAGGCAGAGTGTTATAAATCTAGTGACATGGAGCAGAGTGAGATAGAGTGTTATAAATCTAGTGACATGGAGCAGAGTGAGATAGAGTGTTATAAACCTAGTGACATAGAGCAGAGTGAGGCAGAGTGTTATAAACCTAGTGACATGGAGCAGAGTGTTATAAACCTAGTGACATGGAGCAGAGTGAGGCAGAGTGTTATAAACCTAGTGACATGGAGCAGAGTGTTATAAACCTAGTGACATGGAGCAGAGTGAGACAGAGTGTTATAAACCTAGTGACATAGAGCAGAGTGCGATAGAGTGTTATAAACCTAGTGACATGGAGCAGAGTGAGGCAGAGTGTTATAAACCTAGTGACATGGAGCAGAGTGAGGCAGAGTGTTATAAACCTAGTGACATGGAGCAGAGTGTTATAAACCTAGTGACATGGAGCAGAGTGAGGCAGAGTGTTATAAACCTAGTGACATGGAGCAGAGTGAGACAGAGTGTTATAAACCTAGTGACATGGAGCAGAGTGTTATAAACCTAGTGACATGGAACAGAGTGTTATAAACCTAGTGACATGGAGCAGAGTGAGATAGAGCAGAGTGTTATAAACCTAGTGACATGGAGCAGAGTGAGACAGAGTGTTATAAACCTAGTGACATGGAGCAGAGTGTTATAAGCCTAGTGACATGGAGCAGAGTGAGGCAGAATGTTATAAACCTAGTGACATGGAGCAGAGTGTTATAAACCTAGTGAGGCAGAGTGTTATAAATCTAGTGACATGGAGCAGAGTGAGATAGAGTGTTATAAATCTAGTGACATGGAGCAGAGTGAGATAGAGTGTTATAAACCTAGTGACATAGAGCAGAGTAAGGCAGAGTGTTATAAACCTAGTGACATGGAGCAGAGTGTTATAAACCTAGTGACATGGGGCAGAGTGAGGCAGAGTGTTATAAACCTAGTGACATGGAGCAGAGTGTTATAAACCTAGTGACATGGAGCAGAGTGAGACAGAGTGTTATAAACCTAGTGACATAGAGCAGAGTGCGATAGAGTGTTATAAACCTAGTGACATAGAGCAGAGTGTTATAAACCTAGTGACATGGAGCAGAGTGTTATAAACCTAGTGACATGGAGCAGAGTGAGACAGAGTGTTATAAACCTAGTGACATAGAGCAGAGTGAGGCAGAATGTTATAAACCTAGTGACATAGAGCAGAGTGTTATAAACCTAGTGACATGGAGCAGAGTGAGACAGAGTGTTATAAACCTAGTGACATAGAGCAGAGTGAGGCAGAGTGTTATAAACCTAGTGACATAGAGAAGAGTGAGGCAGAGTGTTATAAACCTAGTGACATGGAGCAGAGTGAGACAGAGTGTTATAAACCTAGTGACATGGAGCAGAGTGTTATAAACCTAGTGACATGGAGCAGAGTGAGACAGAGTGTTATAAACCTAGTGACATGGAACAGAGTGTTATAAACCTAGTGACATGGAGCAGAGTGAGACAGAGTGTTATAAACCTAGTGACATGGAGCAGAGTGTTATAAGCCTAGTGACATGGAGCAGAGTGTTATAAACCTAGTGACATGGAGCAGAGTGAGACAGAGTGTTATAAACCTAGTGACATGGAACAGAGTGTTAGAAACCTAGTGACATGGAGCAGAGTGAGACAGAGTGTTATAAACCTAGTGACATGGAACAGAGTGTTATAAACCTAGTGACATGGAGCAGAGTGAGACAGAGTGTTATAAACCTAGTGACATGGAGCAGAGTGTTATAAGCCTAGTGACATGGAGCAGAGTGAGGCAGAGTGTTATAAACCTAGTGACATGGAGCAGAGTGTTATAAACCTAGTGACATGGAGCAGAGTGAGGCAGAGTGTTATAAATCTAGTGACATGGAGCAGAGTGAGATAGAGTGTTATAAATCTAGTGACATGGAGCAGAGTGAGATAGAGTGTTATAAACCTAGTGACATAGAGCAGAGTGAGGCAGAGTGTTATGAACCTAGTGACATGGAGCAGAGTGTTATAAACCTAGTGACATGGAGCAGAGTGAGGCAGAGTGTTATAAACCTAGTGACATGGAGCAGAGTGTTATAAACCTAGTGACATGGAGCAGAGTGAGCCAGAGTGTTATAAACCTAGTGACATAGAGCAGAGTGTGATAGAGTGTTATAAACCTAGTGACATGGAGCAGAGTGAGGCAGAGTGTTATAAACCTAGTGACATGGAGCAGAGTGAGGCAGAGTGTTATAAACCTAGTGACATGGAGCAGAGTGTTATAAACCTAGTGACATGGAGCAGAGTGAGGCAGAGTGTTATAAACCTAGTGACATGGAGCAGAGTGAGACAGAGTGTTATAAACCTAGTGACATGGAGCAGAGTGTTATAAACCTAGTGACATGGAACAGAGTGTTATAAACCTAGTGACATGGAGCAGAGTGAGATAGAGCAGAGTGTTATAAACCTAGTGACATGGAGCAGAGTGAGACAGAGTGTTATAAACCTAGTGACATGGAGCAGAGTGTTATAAGCCTAGTGACATGGAGCAGAGTGAGGCAGAATGTTATAAACCTAGTGACATGGAGCAGAGTGTTATAAACCTAGTGACATGGAGCAGAGTGAGGCAGAGTGTTATAAATCTAGTGACATGGAGCAGAGTGAGATAGAGTGTTATAAATCTAGTGACATGGCGCAGAGTGAGATAGAGTGTTATAAACCTAGTGACATAGAGCAGAGTAAGGCAGAGTGTTATAAACCTAGTGACATGGAGCAGAGTGTTATAAACCTAGTGACATGGGGCAGAGTGAGGCAGAGTGTTATAAACCTAGTGACATGGAGCAGAGTGTTATAAACCTAGTGACATGGAGCAGAGTGAGACAGAGTGTTATAAACCTAGTGACATAGAGCAGAGTGCGATAGAGTGTTATAAACCTAGTGACATAGAGCAGAGTGTTATAAACCTAGTGACATGGAGTAGAGTGAGGCAGAATGTTATAAACCTAGTGACATAGAGCAGAGTGTTATAAACCTAGTGACATGGAGCAGAGTGTTATAAACCTAGTGCCATGGAGCAGAGTGAGACAGAGTGTTATAAACCTAGTGACATAGAGCAGAGTGAGGCAGAGTGTTATAAACCTAGTGACATAGAGAAGAGTGAGGCAGAGTGTTATAAACCTAGTGACATGGAGCAGAGTGAGACAGAGTGTTATAAACCTAGTGACATGGAGCAGAGTGTTATAAACCTAGTGACATGGAACAGAGTGTTATAAACCTAGTGACATGGAGCAGAGTGAGGCAGAGTGTTATAAACCTAGTGACATAGAGCAGAGTGTTAAAAACCTAGTGACATGGAGCAGAGTGTTATAAACCTAGTGACATGGAGCAGAGTGTTATAAACCTAGTGACATGGAGCAGAGTGAGGCAGAGTGTTATAAACCTAGTGACATGGAGCAGAGTGAGACAGAGTGTTATAAACCTAGTGACGTGGAGCAGAGTGTTATAAACCTAGTGACATGGAGCAGAGTGAGACAGAGTGTTATAAACCTAGTGACATGGAACAGAGTGTTAGAAACCTAGTGACATGGAGCAGAGTGAGACAGAGTGTTATAAACCTAGTGACATGGAACAGAGTGTTATAAACCTAGTGACATGGAGCAGAGTGAGACAGAGTGTTATAAACCTAGTGACATGGAGCAGAGTGTTATAAGCCTAGTGACATGGAGCAGAGTGTTATAAGCCTAGTGACATGGAGCAGAGTGAGACAGAGTGTTATAAACCTAGTGACATGGAACAGAGAGTTAGAAACCTAGTGACATGGAGCAGAGTGAGACAGAGTGTTATAAACCTAGTGACATGGAACAGAGTGTTATAAACCTAGTGACATGGAGCAGAGTGAGACAGAGTGTTATAAACCTAGTGACATGGAGCAGAGTGTTATAAGCCTAGTGACATGGAGCAGAGTGAGGCAGAGTGTTATAAACCTAGTGACATGGAGCAGAGTGAGGCAGAGTGTTATAAACCTAGTGACATAGAGCAGGGTGAGACAGAGTGTTATAAACCTAGTGACATAGAGCAGAGTGTTATAAACCTATTGACATGGAGCAGAGTGAGGCAGAGTTTTATAAACCTAGTGACATGGAGCAGAGTGAGATAGAGCAGAGTGTTATAAACCTAGTGACATAGAGCAAAGTGAGACAGAGTGTTATAAACCTAGTGACATGAAGCAGAGGGAGGCAGAGTGTTATAAACCTAGTGACATGGAGCAGATTGAGATAGAGTGTTATAAACCTAGTGACATAGAGCAGAGTGTTATAAACCTAGTGACATGGAGCAGAGTGAGGCAGAATGTTATAAACCTAGTGACATAGAGCAGAGTGTTATAAACCTAGTGACATGGAGCAGAGTGTTATAAACCTAGTGACATGGAGCAGAGTGAGACAGAGTGTTATAAACCTAGTGACATAGAGCAGAGTGAGGCAGAGTGTTATAAACCTAGTGACATAGAGAAGAGTGAGGCAGAGTGTTATAAACCTAGTGACATGGAGCAGAGTGAGACAGAGTGTTATAAACCTAGTGACATGGAGCAGAGTGTTATAAACCTAGTGACATGGAGCAGAGTGAGACAGAGTGTTATAAACCTAGTGACATGGAACAGAGTGTTATAAACCTAGTGACATGGAGCAGAGTGAGACAGAGTGTTATAAACCTAGTGACATGGAGCAGAGTGTTATAAGCCTAGTGACATGGAGCAGAGTGTTATAAACCTAGTGACATGGAGCAGAGTGAGACAGAGTGTTATAAACCTAGTGACATGGAACAGAGTGTTAGAAACCTAGTGACATGGAGCAGAGTGAGACAGAGTGTTATAAACCTAGTGACATGGAACAGAGTGTTATAAACCTAGTGACATGGAGCAGAGTGAGACAGAGTGTTATAAACCTAGTGACATGGAGCAGAGTGTTATAAGCCTAGTGACATGGAGCAGAGTGAGGCAGAGTGTTATAAACCTAGTGACATGGAGCAGAGTGTTATAAACCTAGTGACATGGAGCAGAGTGAGGCAGAGTGTTATAAATCTAGTGACATGGAGCAGAGTGAGATAGAGTGTTATAAATCTAGTGACATGGAGCAGAGTGAGATAGAGTGTTATAAACCTAGTGACATAGAGCAGAGTGAGGCAGAGTGTTATAAACCTAGTGACATGGAGCAGAGTGTTATAAACCTAGTGACATGGAGCAGAGTGAGGCAGAGTGTTATAAACCTAGTGACATGGAGCAGAGTGTTATAAACCTAGTGACATGGAGCAGAGTGAGACAGAGTGTTATAAACCTAGTGACATAGAGCAGAGTGCGATAGAGTGTTATAAACCTAGTGACATGGAGCAGAGTGAGGCAGAGTGTTATAAACCTAGTGACATGGAGCAGAGTGAGGCAGAGTGTTATAAACCTAGTGACATGGAGCAGAGTGTTATAAACCTAGTGACATGGAGCAGAGTGAGGCAGAGTGTTATAAACCTAGTGACATGGAGCAGAGTGAGACAGAGTGTTATAAACCTAGTGACATGGAGCAGAGTGTTATAAACCTAGTGACATGGAACAGAGTGTTATAAACCTAGTGACATGGAGCAGAGTGAGATAGAGCAGAGTGTTATAAACCTAGTGACATGGAGCAGAGTGAGACAGAGTGTTATAAACCTAGTGACATGGAGCAGAGTGTTATAAGCCTAGTGACATGGAGCAGAGTGAGGCAGAATGTTATAAACCTAGTGACATGGAGCAGAGTGTTATAAACCTAGTGAGGCAGAGTGTTATAAATCTAGTGACATGGAGCAGAGTGAGATAGAGTGTTATAAATCTAGTGACATGGAGCAGAGTGAGATAGAGTGTTATAAACCTAGTGACATAGAGCAGAGTAAGGCAGAGTGTTATAAACCTAGTGACATGGAGCAGAGTGTTATAAACCTAGTGACATGGGGCAGAGTGAGGCAGAGTGTTATAAACCTAGTGACATGGAGCAGAGTGTTATAAACCTAGTGACATGGAGCAGAGTGAGACAGAGTGTTATAAACCTAGTGACATAGAGCAGAGTGCGATAGAGTGTTATAAACCTAGTGACATAGAGCAGAGTGTTATAAACCTAGTGACATGGAGCAGAGTGTTATAAACCTAGTGACATGGAGCAGAGTGAGACAGAGTGTTATAAACCTAGTGACATAGAGCAGAGTGAGGCAGAATGTTATAAACCTAGTGACATAGAGCAGAGTGTTATAAACCTAGTGACATGGAGCAGAGTGAGACAGAGTGTTATAAACCTAGTGACATAGAGCAGAGTGAGGCAGAGTGTTATAAACCTAGTGACATAGAGAAGAGTGAGGCAGAGTGTTATAAACCTAGTGACATGGAGCAGAGTGAGACAGAGTGTTATAAACCTAGTGACATGGAGCAGAGTGTTATAAACCTAGTGACATGGAGCAGAGTGAGACAGAGTGTTATAAACCTAGTGACATGGAACAGAGTGTTATAAACCTAGTGACATGGAGCAGAGTGAGACAGAGTGTTATAAACCTAGTGACATGGAGCAGAGTGTTATAAGCCTAGTGACATGGAGCAGAGTGTTATAAACCTAGTGACATGGAGCAGAGTGAGACAGAGTGTTATAAACCTAGTGACATGGAACAGAGTGTTAGAAACCTAGTGACATGGAGCAGAGTGAGACAGAGTGTTATAAACCTAGTGACATGGAACAGAGTGTTATAAACCTAGTGACATGGAGCAGAGTGAGACAGAGTGTTATAAACCTAGTGACATGGAGCAGAGTGTTATAAGCCTAGTGACATGGAGCAGAGTGAGGCAGAGTGTTATAAACCTAGTGACATGGAGCAGAGTGTTATAAACCTAGTGACATGGAGCAGAGTGAGGCAGAGTGTTATAAATCTAGTGACATGGAGCAGAGTGAGATAGAGTGTTATAAATCTAGTGACATGGAGCAGAGTGAGATAGAGTGTTATAAACCTAGTGACATAGAGCAGAGTGAGGCAGAGTGTTATGAACCTAGTGACATGGAGCAGAGTGTTATAAACCTAGTGACATGGAGCAGAGTGAGGCAGAGTGTTATAAACCTAGTGACATGGAGCAGAGTGTTATAAACCTAGTGACATGGAGCAGAGTGAGCCAGAGTGTTATAAACCTAGTGACATAGAGCAGAGTGTGATAGAGTGTTATAAACCTAGTGACATGGAGCAGAGTGAGGCAGAGTGTTATAAACCTAGTGACATGGAGCAGAGTGAGGCAGAGTGTTATAAACCTAGTGACATGGAGCAGAGTGTTATAAACCTAGTGACATGGAGCAGAGTGAGGCAGAGTGTTATAAACCTAGTGACATGGAGCAGAGTGAGACAGAGTGTTATAAACCTAGTGACATGGAGCAGAGTGTTATAAACCTAGTGACATGGAACAGAGTGTTATAAACCTAGTGACATGGAGCAGAGTGAGATAGAGCAGAGTGTTATAAACCTAGTGACATGGAGCAGAGTGAGACAGAGTGTTATAAACCTAGTGACATGGAGCAGAGTGTTATAAGCCTAGTGACATGGAGCAGAGTGAGGCAGAATGTTATAAACCTAGTGACATGGAGCAGAGTGTTATAAACCTAGTGACATGGAGCAGAGTGAGGCAGAGTGTTATAAATCTAGTGACATGGAGCAGAGTGAGATAGAGTGTTATAAATCTAGTGACATGGCGCAGAGTGAGATAGAGTGTTATAAACCTAGTGACATAGAGCAGAGTAAGGCAGAGTGTTATAAACCTAGTGACATGGAGCAGAGTGTTATAAACCTAGTGACATGGGGCAGAGTGAGGCAGAGTGTTATAAACCTAGTGACATGGAGCAGAGTGTTATAAACCTAGTGACATGGAGCAGAGTGAGACAGAGTGTTATAAACCTAGTGACATAGAGCAGAGTGCGATAGAGTGTTATAAACCTAGTGACATAGAGCAGAGTGTTATAAACCTAGTGACATGGAGCAGAGTGAGGCAGAGTGTTATAAACCTAGTGACATGGAGCAGAGTGAGGCAGAGTGTTATAAACCTAGTGACATGGAGCAGAGTGTTATAAACCTAGTGACATAGAGCAGAGTGTTATAAACCTAGTGACATAGAGCAGAGTGTTATAAACCTAGTGACATGGAGCAGAGTGTTATAAACCTAGTGACATGGAGCAGAGTGTTATAAACCTAGTGACATGGAGCAGAGTGAGGCAGAGTGTTATAAACCTAGTGACATAGAGCAGAGTGAGACAGAGTGTTATAAACCTAGTGACATAGAGCAGAGTGAGGAAGAGTGTTATAAACCTAGTGACATGTAGCAGAGTGTTATAAACCTAGTGACATGAAGCAGAGTGTTATAATATATGATATAAAATGCTAACCTCTCCTGTTATTGTAATGGTGAGAGGTTACCATGTCTTGGGGGTATGATATATAATGCTAACATCCCCCTGTTAGTGTAAGGAGAGGTTTGCACGTCTTGGGGTACTGACACAATACATAATTTACCATTTAGTACAATTGGGCACAAAATAATCTGAAACACAACCAAAACAAACAGCAAACGCATCCAACCAATTTGTAGAGTCACAAGCATGATGTAGTCATTGCGTGCTAGGAACGTGGGACCAAATAGGTTTTACTACCTTAATACACATACAATTTATCTTGTCCCAATACTTTTGGTCCCATTAAAAAGGGGGGGGGGGCATTAAAATGGGGGGGACAATGTATGAAAAGTGTTATAAATAATTTATAACACGATTGACCAGATATGGATGAAAATAACAAATCAAATTCATGGTGACAATCTGCACTTTAACTTCATAGTGATTGGTTGGTTGAAAATCCAAACATTTGGAGTTTAGAGCCAAAAGAAGAACAAATGCTTCACTGTCTCGTTAATTACAGAGGGCACTGTAATTCATATCATAGGCCTAATAGTAGAGCTCTTTTTACTTACACACAATATAGCTGGATCACCTTGTCCTGCCCCTAGGGGTCCACGGCTCTGCAGCGCCCCAACCCAACACACCCCACTCAGATTTAGGATCTTAGTGAAACATTCCTTTTTGGTTTCAGGTGTGTTATGCCAAGGCAAGAGTGACAACCCACTGGCTGGGGGGGGTGTCTGGTTGGGGCGGGTCTGGCTGTGGGGGGGTCTGACTCCTTTTGTCATGCAGTATTCCATATAAGGCTTCCAGACCTTATGAAAGTTGCACAGTAAACCCTTCATCTGGTAATAAATCACATCTAGTGATACATAACTTGACATTTCTGCTATCCATTGTGACATTGTGGGAGGATAACCAACCTTCCAATGAATGGAAATGCATTTCCTAGCCACTATAAATGCTGGGTTACACAGTTTCTTCTGATAACAATCTCCAGTATCGACATTTCCAAGCAAACAAAAAGGAAGAAGGGGGAGAATCTGTAGACATGCTGAGATTAAAGAACATACTCGTTGTCACAAATTCAGCCAGCCTTCCCAAAACTATAGTACATGTTAATATGTCCCTTTGTGTTTTACACCTCCAAGCAGAGGAATGACATTTCCGAGGGCATGATATTCTGTTTCACTGGCATATAGATCGTTCTATGGATGGTCTCAAACTGCAGTCATTTATGTCTGAGATGATATGAACATGACTGGGCATTCAAACATAGCTGTATCTATTCATCATCATCAATAGTGTCTCCCAGGTCTTCTTCACATTTGTGTTTGACATGTTTTGTGTCATCAGGAAAAGCCTCCATTAACCCTTGATATAGTTCGGAAATCAACTTTATAGGTCAGATTGACTTAAAATAGTTTCAATCTTTGAAGCTTCTGGCTTATCCAGTGTTTCCATACACACAACTGCTGTTAGAAACTGCTACCTGGCAGATATTGAGATAGCTAGAGGCTAGAGCTGAACTGGGTGTGGTAGCTACTAGCTAGCTACTGTAGCTAGTTCATTCACTTCAGTCAAGAGGGGATGAAACATTAGCTAATGTTACATGTCAGTTAGCTACAGTACTAGCTCAACACTGGGAATAAATACTTATATTTCCTCTTAAGTCAAACAGCAGTTACCCTTGAATGAGCCAAATAAAAAGTAGCCAGTTTCTGCTCTGCTTGCTTTTACAACTCAGAGAAAAGGACCTACCTCTGTTAATCTCTCCTGTGACAGTCCTATAAACCAGCCTTTCGGAAGCTTTGCCTCCACACAGCCTGTCCGCATGCTCTGTGGTGTCCCCGTGGTCCTAAATCAAGCCGGATGAAAACACCAAAGAGCCTACCCGCCTCTCTGATGGGCCCGCATGATCCGAAAGCACACCACTACTGCTTTTTGTCGGGGGGGACAAAAATGCAATTTCAGAATGTCCCCAGTGAAAGTTGCACCACTGGTATATTTACAGTTGATAGTCAGATTAGATAATTGTGGTAATATGGAAAGAAGGATGTTTTAAAATGTATGACGTTAGTTAAGGACGTCAGTCAGTTAAGAACAAATTCTTATTTACAATGACGTCCTACCTGCAAGTCCTGACGTCCTACCTCCACAGAGCCCTGACTTCAACCCCATCGAACACCTTTGGGATGAATTGGAACGCAGACTGCGAGCCAGACCTAGTCTCCCAACATGACTAATGTTCTTGTGGCTGAATGGAAGCAATGTCCCCGCGGCAATGTTCCAACGTCTAGTGGAAAGCCTTCCCAGAAGAGTGGAGGCTGTTATAGCAGCAATGTTCCAACGTCTAGTGGAAAGCCTTCCCAGAAGAGTGGAGGCTGTTAAAGCAGCAATGTTCCAACGTCTAGTGGAAAGCCTTCCCAGAAGAGTGGAGGCTGTTATAGCAGCAATGTCCCAACATCTAGTGGAACGCCTTCCCAGAAGAGTGGAGTCTGGGGTGGACGAACTCCATATTAAAGTGTTTATGTACAGTATTGTCATAGAGCTTAACTTGAATGATAACATTCGCCTAGGAACTCACTGAAAGCCACAGGCCTTTAAAAGGAAAGAATTCAACAACCATGTCTCTGTCACTAACAAATACAGGCATTGGTGTTAACTCTGCAATTTACTCAAAAAGAAAAGGCACCCTGGTAAATATGCACATTCGTTTTTTACACCATATAGTGTTAAAACAAAACCCCACAATGATTTACTGTAACACTACAGGTGTTCAATTTCTTACACTGAGAAAGTGTAACAGCGTCAACACTAAGCAGAGTCCAGTTTACTATAAATCAAGTGGTATGTTTTACTCTGTAGGTGTTGTGTGTTAATCTACAGTAGAGCTATGCTAACACCACATGCTAACACCACAGTCAAGTTCATTTCAACACTTTAATTAGAGTTCAATTGTCATGCCCTGACCTTAGATATCTCTGTTTTTTGTATATATTTTGGTTAGGTCAGGGTGTGACTAGGGTGGGTACTCTAGTTTTTTGTATTTCTAGGGGGTTTTGTATGTCTAGTGTTTTTGTATGTCTAGGGTTTGGTATGTCTAGGGTTATGTATGTCTAGGGTTATGTATGTCTAGGGTTATGTATGTCTAGGGTTATGTATGTCTAGGGTTTTGTATGTCTAGGGTTATGTATGTCTAGGGTTATGTATGTCTAGGGTTTTGTATGTCTAGGGTTTTGTATGTCTAGGGTTTTGTATGTCTAGGGTTTTGTATGTCTAGGGTTTTGTATGTCTAGGGTTTTGTATGTCTAGGGTTTTGTATGTCTAGGGTTTTGTATGTCTAGGGTTTTGTATGTCTAGGGTTTTGTATGTCTAGTGTTTTGTATGTCTAGGGTTTTGTATGTCTAGGGTTTTGTATGTCTAGGGTTTTGTATGTCTAGGGTTTTGTATGTCTAGTGTTTTTGTATGTCTAGGGTTTGGTATGTCTAGGGTTTGGTATGTCTAGGGTTTTGTATGTCTAGGGTTTTTTGTATGTCTAGGGGTTTTTGTATATCTATATTGGCCTGATATGGTTCCCAATCAGAGACAGCTGTTTATCGTTGTCTCTGATTGGGGATCATATTTAGGCAGCCCTGTTTCCCACTTTCTGGTGTGGGATCTTGTCTATGCCTGTGTGCATACTAGTAGCGGTTCCTTTGGTTGGTTGGTTGGTTGGTTGGTTGGTTGGTTGGTTGGTTGGTTGGTTGGTTGTTTCGGTGAGTTTCAGTTGATTAAAAATATGTGGAACTCTATTCACGCTGCGCCTTGGTCTCATCATTTCGACGAGCGTGACATAAATGGGGAACACTATAACATAGTTGAATCTTTAACAGTTTCAAAGGTGTTATTTTAACACCAGTATAGTGGGACTCATATTCACTGAAAATAGGGTACATTTTACACTTTCAGAGTTAACTCTGTTAACAACAAGTTGTTGTGTTCCGGTCAAATTTGACTGATTTACAAGTTTTCTCTCTGAAAAAAGTAGTTAATTTAATCTGAAGGTTCCATGACGTTGTCCACACAGGGCATCTGAACACACAAAATACATGTTGATGACTTTTATTTAACTTTTGTACACCTATGGTGTTCCCGGTCAAAAATGACCGGTCAGTAGAAATGAATGGGTGAGACTACAATTAGAGTATAAAATTGAGTTCAGGCACATGCCCATTCATCAGATGGACACATTTCCTCTCCCAGACCCCCACATGCATGTGTGTTTGAGCACACACACACACACACACCTCACTCCCCTTCTTGGCTTCCATGGCAACCCCCACGGGAACCTTTCCCCAATAGAATCTTTCCCCCACGGGAACCACACCTGTTGGCATTCTCACAAACAATCGCAACATTGTTTAAATAATATGTAGAACTTTTCTTGCAGCTCTGGTATATAAAGCTTATTTGAGGCCTTGCTCACAATTCATTCTGTGGCAGCACAATGACCAAACGATATACTATATGTGAGGCTCCTGATCATATCTTTGATCATGACACTGGTGAGGAGGAGAGAGACCAGGAAACTGACAGTGAAGACACATTAGAGGAGGAAGTGTCAGAAGTTGAAGACAACACAAAATATGATCCAGACCAAGAGACAACCGATGTGGAACCATCCAGCGATGAGGGCCCTGCTGAGGCTGTTGTTACATTTCGGTCAAAGAATGGGAATTTGTCCTTGTCTTCATCCCCACCTGAGAGGAGAGGTCGGCTGAAAACGTTATCAAGATGACCCCAACGAGATTTGTTATTTTTTTAACCTTTATTTAACTAGGCAAGTCAGTTAAGAACAAATTCTTATTTTCAATGACAGCCTAGGAACAGTGGGTTAACTGCCTGTTCAGGGGCAGAACGACAGATTTGTACCTTGTCAGTTTGGGGATTTGAACTTGCAACCTTTCGGTTATTAGTCCAACGCTCTAACCACAAGGCTACCCTGCCGCCCCAAGAGATACGCCATATCCCGTGTTAATGACATAAAATCCTGCTTCGACCTGTTCCTGACAGAGTCAATTGAAACTATAGTGATAAACATGGCCAACTTGGAGGGGAGACGCGTTTACAAAGACAACTGGAAGGAGGTGGACCGGACAGACGTCCAAGCAGACGTGGGTCTCTTGATTTTGGCTGGTGTGTACAGACCCAGAAACTAATCTACCACCAGTTTATGGGATGCAGAGTCTGGTCGGGCAATTTTTCGTGCCACTATGTCACTCCAGACATTTCACGTGTTGTCACGGGTGATTCGCTTCGACAACCGTGAAACAAGACCAGGCCGCCGTCAACAAGACAAGCTGGCAACGATCAGAGAGGTTTGGCACAAGTGGGTAGAGCGCCTGCCACTCATCTACAACCCAAGTCCAGACATCACAGTGGATGAGCGTCTGGTTGCCCATTCAAACAGTACATGCCAAGAAAACCGTCTAAATATGGAATGAAGTAATGGGCGGCATGTGATGCCTGGAACATGTAGGTTTACACCAGGGAAACCTGCTGACGGTGTTCCTGAAAGGAACCAGGGAAACCTGCTGACGGTGTTCCTGAAAGGAACCAGGGAAACCTGCTGACGGTGTTCCTGAAAGGAACCAGGGAAACCTGCTGACGGTGTTCCTGAAAGGAACCAGAGAAACCTGCTGACGGTGTTCCTGAAAGGAACCAGAGAAACCTGCTGACTGTGTTCCTGAAAGGAACCAGGGAAACCTGCTGAAGGTGTTCCAAAAAGGAACCAGGGAAACCTGCTGACTGTGTTCCTGGATTACAACAGGAACAAAGGAGGAGTACCAGGAAGAACAAGAAGCCCAACGCTGTCCTGGATTACAACAGGAACAAAGGAGGAGTACCAGGAAGAACAAGAAGCCCAACGCTGTCCTGGATTACACCAGGAACAAAGGGGGAGTACCAGGAAGAACAAGAAGCCCAACGCTGTCCTGGATTACAACAGGAACAAAGGAGGAGTACCAGGAAGAACAAGAAGCCCAACACTGTCCTGGATTACAACAGGAACAAAGGAGGAGTACCAGGAAGAACAAGAAGCCCAACGCTGTCTTGGATTACAACAGGAATAAAGGGGGAGTACCAGGAAGAACAAGAAGCCCAACGCTGTCCTGGATTACACCAGGAACAAAGGGGGAGTACCAGGAAGAACAAGAAGCCCAACACTGTCCTGGATTACACCAGGAACAAAGAGGCAGTACCAGGAAGAACAAGAAGCCCAACACTGTCTTGGATTACAACAGGAACAAAGGAGGAGTACCAGGAAGAACAAGAAGCCCAACGCTGTCCTGGATTTACAACAGGAACAAAGGAGGAGTACCAGGAAGAACAAGGAACCCAACGCTGTCCTGGATTTACAACAGGAACAAAGGAGGAGTACCAGGAAGAACAAGAAGCCCAACACTGTCCTGGATTACAACAGGAACAAAGGGGGAGTACCAGGGAGGACAAGAAGCCCAACACTGTCCTGGATTACACCAGGAACAAAGAGGCAGTACCAGGAAGCACAAGAAGCCCAACACTGTCCTGGATTACACCAGGAACAAAGGAGGAGTACCAGGAAGAACAAGAAGCCCAACACTGTCCTGGATTACAACAGGAACAAAGAGGCAGTACCAGGAAGAACAAGAAGCCCAACACTGTCCTGGATTACACCAGGAACAAAGAGGCAGTACCAGGAAGAACAAGAAGCCCAACACTGTCCTGGATTATAACAGGAACAAAGAGGCAGTACCAGGAAGAACAAGAAGCCCAACGCTGTCCTGGATTATAACAGGAACAAAGAGGCAGTACCAGGAAGAACAAGAAGCCCAACAGGAACAAAGAGGCAGTACCAGGAAGAACAAGAAGCCCAACAGGAACAAAGGGGGAGTACCAGGAAGGACAAGAAACCCAACACTGTCCTAGATTTACAACAGGAACAACGGGAGAGTTGATACATTGAGGTACGTTGCTTTTCATCTTTCAATTCTCATGTACTTTTTTTTTCTATCACCAGATTGTTTTATCTGCATCATAAAAATAAGACATGTTGTTGTTTGGTGAAATGCTCTTTGAATTTGTGAACAATATGGAGTAAATTCTATTCATTTGAATACGTAAATCTGTTTTAGATGTGATCAATTAAAACAACGCTTTGATGCAATTTTTCACACGTTACTATGCAAGACATGAAGTATCACTTGTGTGTGTACTCATTATTGTATTCACTGATTGATCTACAACGCGTTCGTACTCATTATTGTATTCACTGATTGTTGCTCTTTTGCAGGTTACCGGCACGTTGTAAGAGGATGACGGCACGTTGTAAGAGGATGACGGCACGTTGTAAGAGGATGACGGCGCGTTGTAAGAGGATGACGGCACGTTGTAAGAGGATGACGGCGCGTTGTAAGAGGATGACGGCACGTTGTAAGAGGATGACGGCACGTTGTAAGAGGGGTGATCTGTGTGCATCAAGAGATGTCAAAACGAGCATTATGTGCCATAAATGCAGTGCATATATTTGCAAGACACAAGCAACAACCACCACGTATTGTCCAACATGTGCACGAGAACAACACCAAATGGAACCACCATTTGATTGACAGATTGTAAACATTTTAAAAAAAAATGTTATTGTTAATTATACTGTTATTGTTATTGTAGTCTAGTGGTTAGAGCAGTTGGACTAGTAACCGGAAGGTTGCAAGTTCAAACCCCCAAGCTGACAAGGTACAAGTCTGTCGTTCTGCCCCTGAACAGGCAGTTAACCCCACTGTTCCTAGGCCGTCATTGAAAGTAAGAATTTGTTCTTAACTGACTTGCCTAGTTAAATAAAGGTAAAATTAAATTATTTTTGTAATATGGTAAAGTTTTCATGTGTAGTTTTGGGCTTATGCCCTTTCTTTACTAATTAAATCATACCGGTCTGTTTTGACCGGTGAACACAACAAATGTTATTTTATGACACTATTTAAACATTTTGCAATGGTTTCAAAACAAATGTCCTCGTTAAACTTCGACACAAAAGTAGTCTGTGATAGATGAAAAATATTGTGCTATTTGTGTATTTGTATTTTTCTTGTACTCTAAACCAGTTGTATGAGCTCAGGTCAATGAGGCCTACAGGCCATAAATAGATGTTCCAAACGTGTAATATTCACAAGAACTTAAGTTGATAAAAAGATCTAAAAACAACATTGGGTGATAATAAATGGATTTAAATGGATTTATTTATAATCAGCTATAATGGGGGTGGTATAATGGGGGGGGGGGGGGGGGGGGGGGGGGGGGACACAGAATTAATTAACATGAAATGAACACAACAGGAGGGTTAAATGTCAACCATTGATTTTGCTGTGTGTTGGATCGTCTAGCAGGGAGGCCAGTCAGACAGTAGGCTCTCCGGCTCTCTGACTCATTGAGACTGTGATGTATACCGGCTGGGTAAGAGGAGATGTCTATAAAACCTTTAAAACTCAATGAAAGTCAACCAATTATTGTGGTTTAATTGATAGACTGCCTTTTCTTTTAATGGACCCTGGTCAAAAGTACTGCACTATACTAGGAATAGGGTGCCATTTGAGATTGGGTTTCCCCTGAAAAGCCGAGCGAGACATTACCTCACTGTTGTTGTGGAGGCAGAGGAGGTGTGTGTGTGTGTGTGTACGCTCGCGTGTCCTTTGTAAATTAGGTGATTTCTCAGAATACCGGGAGGATAAATACCAGTCCACTGTGACACTGTCATCTGGCTGGGCTATACTCTCAGATGAGAAATCTGTCTGACTAAGACGGTGATTGACAGAAAATAAGAGAACCCACATGAAAAAGTACTACAGTTTACTATAGAATACTACAGTACTTACTATAGAATTCTATAATAAACTGTAGTATCCCTCGATCGTGTGTAGCACTTACTATAGAATATTGTAGTATACTGTAGAATACTATAGTAAATACTAGAGTAATGTCCACAAAAACACTACAGTTTGCAAAAACACAACTTTTTATACTATAGTAAGTAGTACAGTATTTAATTTGTGTATACCCTGCCCATTCCCCTTCCCATATCCCAATCTGCGCCACCCATAAGTGAGAAACCTACATGCCAAGTATAGATCACATGATGTTCCCTACAGGTTATAGAGAAGAGCAGAACCTCTGAACTCTCCATCAGACCCCAGTCCTAACTACCTACAGGTAATGGAACCTCTGAACTCTCCATCAGACCCCAGTCCTAACTACCTACAGGTAATGGAACCTCTGAACTCTGCATCAGACCCCAGTCCTAACTACCTACACGTAATGGAACCTCTGAACTCTGCATCAGACCCCAGTCCTAACTACCTACAGGTAATGGAACCTCTGAACTCTCCATCAGACCCCAGTCCTAACTACCTACAGGTAATGGAACCTCTGAACTCTACATCAGACCCCAGTCCTAACTACCTACAGGTAATGGAACCTCTGAACTCTACATCAGACCCCAGTCCTAACTACCTACAGGTAATGGAACCTCTGAACTCTACATCAGACCCC
Source organism: Oncorhynchus clarkii lewisi (assembly GCF_045791955.1). Lineage (NCBI taxonomy): Eukaryota > Metazoa > Chordata > Actinopteri > Salmoniformes > Salmonidae > Oncorhynchus > Oncorhynchus clarkii. Next base: position 43,287,962 of record NC_092176.1, on the reverse strand, counting down.
AGTCCTAACTACCTACAGGTAATGGAACCTCTGAACTCTACATCAGACCCCAGTCCTAACTACCTACAGGTAATGGAACCTCTGAACTCTACATCAGACCCCAGTCCTAACTACCTACAGGTAATGGAACCTCTGAACTCTACATCAGACCCCAGTCCTACCTATCGACAGATTATTGAAAATGAGTTATTTTAGTATTTCTACAATAGGAGGCAGGCAGGCAGGCATACAGACAGACAGGGAGGCATACAGACAGACAGGGAGGCATGCAGACAGACAGACAGGGAGGCAGGGAGGGAGGGAGGGAGGGAGGGAGGGAGGGAGGGAGGGAGGGAGGGAGGGAGGGAGGGAGGGAGGGAGGGAGGGAGGGAGTACTATCTGTCCACCACCACGAACGTCTGATGAAACCAAATCTTTCCTCTGTCATGACCTCTGACCTCAGGGCCAACCAGATACTTTGTCATCATCAATACCAGTCACATGACACCACACATCACACAATCCATGTGATCATCGATACCCACCATGTGACATCACAGTTCACACCATTCATGTCATCATCGATACGCACCAAGTGACATCACAGGTCACACCATCCATGTGATCATCGATACCCACCATGTGACATCACAGGTCACACCATCCATGCGATCATCGATACCCACCAGTCATGTCATCATGGATACGCACCAAGTGACATCACAGGTCACTTGAAAAAGACAAGGACAGCAGCACACACTAGGAGCTCAGATGCAATAATTGAATATTACCAATGTGTTGTGTCTTTTTTTATCCTGGCCTTGTAAAGTAGCCTATCCATGAAATGTTTAAAAGGTATATTCGTCAGAGTGTCTTGAATTGAAAATACACTGCACATTCTAAAATATGCACATATATGCATTGTTCAAGTATTTAGCTTGTTCAAGTATCCAATATCAAAATATATATAATATAATATATATATATAATAATATAATATAATATAAATATATAATATACAAAGAGCGCCTCTCATCCGGTTACCACAAACGCGCTCCTCCAAACGTATTTAAATGATTCAGTCCTATAATGCACCAAGTGACATCACAGGTCACACCATTCATGTCATCATCGATACCCACCAAGTGACATCACAGGTCACACCATTCATGTCATCATCGATACGCACCAAGTGACATCACAGGTCACACCATTCATGTCATCATCGATACGCACCAAGTGACATCACAGGTCACACCATTCATGTCATCATCGATACCCACCAAGGGACATCACAGGTCACACCATCCATGTGATCATGGATACGCACCAAGTGACATCACAGGTCACACCATCCATGTGATCATGGATACGCACCAAGTGACATCACAGGTCACTTGAAAAAGACAAGGACAGCAGCACACACTAGGAGCTCAGATGCAATAATTGAATATTACCACCATTTTGGAGGGACAAGCTCTCTTCATCAGGGTATAATGACAAACACTGTGGGGTTACTAGTTTATATCGTGTCAAAGGACACACACAGGTGTCTGTAATCATGGCCGGGTGTGGCCTGATATCATTGGTTCATTCTCAGATACAAGAATATACCAAAACATGAATGAATAGTATATGATCACAGATACAATTTGGCACCTACAAAAACATTCACAATAAATGGCAAAATCCCACTAATCACTAAAATGGTTTCAGATCAAAGTCTACGTTGAGACAGAAGGGATAAAGGGTATTTAAATTAGAGATCCAGGCAGCCTCTCGTTTGAACAATAAATAATAAATAAATAATAACAATAAATTGTCGAGGTCACCCCCTCTCCTGGGGCGGCAGGGTAGCTTAGTGGTTAGAGTGTTGGACTAGTAACCGAAAGGTTGCAAGTTCATATCCCAGAGCTGACAAGGTACAAATCTGTCATTCTGCCCCTGAACAGGCAGTCAACCCACTAACCCACACCTAGGCTGTCATTGAAAATAAGGATTTGTTCTTAACTGACTTGCCTAGTTAAATAAAGGTTAAAAATTAATAGTGTCTGACTGTTACCGTGGCATTAATAGTGTCTGACTGTGCCCTACCCTGGGAGAAGGAGCGAGCTCATGCAGGGTAAACTATAGTGACCCAAACTGATGTCAAACATTCACAAGAGGCTTTAGTCCTCTGTGTAGCCAGACCTTGAAATATAACCGTGTTGTGTGCACACCAAGACAGCACTATTTCCAGCTGACGTTAAGGCGGCGCCATTGAGGTGCTGATTTATTTGGCTTCTGGACGCCCATTTAAAAAAACTGCAGTTTCCAGCTACAATAGTCATTTACACTGTATTTCTGATCAATTTGATGTTATGTGCTTTTCTTTCAAGAACAAGGACATTTTAAGTGACCCCAAACTTTTGAACGGTAGTGTATGTTTTATTTGTATTTATATTTGTAGTAAAAACTGTGGGGCTCAAAACAGGTGGGTGCTGTGGACTGCAAATGGGTTCAACTAAACGTATTTAGCACAGATAGGTCTACATTTTGTTAAATGGCTTACAGAAACAAAATAACTTACTATAACGGACTAACATTGGAAGTTGGGAGTTGATATCCAAGGCCATATATAAAAGACCGTAAATACACAACTTGAAGCAACCGCATACTTCGCCATGGAGCACGTTCTGATTGGCCAGTGAGGGGCCAAGCCTCGACACACCCACAACCTGTTATGGCTGCGGTTCCTGTACAGGGACCAAAATCAGCGGAAATTTCAGAGCGCCAACTGTAGTACTCGATAAAACTCAAACTTTCATTAAAACACACATGCAGGGTACTCAATTAAAGCTACACTCGTTGTGAATCTAGCCAACATGTCAGATTTGTATTATTATTATTATTATTATTATTATTATTATTAGCTATTATCTGATAGCATGCACCCCCCCGAAATACCTGAACGAGACGCAAACAAAAGAATTAGAGTAGCCGGCGCTACACAAAACACAGAAATAAAATATAAAACATTCATTACCTTTGACGAGCTTCTTTGTTGGCACTCCTATATGTCCCATAAACATCACAATTGGGTCAAAGTATACCCAAAATGTCGATTTATGAAGGCCGTCTGATCCAGGAAAAAGCTCCTTTCCAAAACGCAACGTCATTGTTTAAAATTACTAAAAGTTGCCTATAAACTTTTACAAATCACTTCAAACTACTTTTGTAAACAGACTTTAGGTATTAATAAATGTTAATAATCTATAAAATTGATCACGGGGCGATCTGTATTCGATAGCAGCAAGTCTTGAAATCATCGTCCATATTTTCCCTTTCATAACTTCCTTCGGTGGACCCCAAGACAGGAAGTGCCTATTCGTCATCACACCAAGGATGAACTACCAATAAAATGCCAGTACTGGCGACATCGTGTGGAAGCTATTTTCCCTTATTTTCTATTTTCCCTTGCCGTAGACAATACATAGACTGGCGGACGGATATTTTTTTTGTGTTTTTTTGTGAACAGTTTTCCTCTGGATTTTTACTCCTAAACACGTTCTGTTAAAGCCACAGACATGATTTAACCAGTTTTAGAGACTTCAGAGTGTTTTCTATCCACACATACTAATCATATGCATTTACTATATTCCTGCCATGAGTAGCAGGACGTTGAAATTTTGCGCGATTTTTAACAAAAAACTGCTAAAATTCGCAGCATCTTAACCCAGTACATTCACACCAACTAAAACCCAGTACATTCACACCAACTAAAACCCAGTACATTCACACCAACTAAAACCCAGTACATTCACACCAACTAAAACCCAGTACATTCACACCAACTAAAACCCAGTACATTCACACCAACTAAAACCCAGTACATTCACACCAACTAAAACCCAGTACATTCACACCAACTAAAACCCAGTACATTCACACCAACTAAAACCCAGTACATTCACACCAACTAAAACCCAGTACATTCACACCAACTAAAACCCAGTACATTCACACCAACTAAAACCCAGTACATTCACACCAACTAAAACCCAGTACATTCACACCAACTAAAACCCAGTACATTCACACCAACTAAAACCCAGTACATTCACACCAACTAAAACCCAGTACATTCACACCAACTAAAACCCAGTACATTCACACCAACTAAAACCCAGTACATTCACACCAACTAAAACCCAGTACATTCACACCAACTAAAACCCAGTACATTCACACCAACTAAAACCCAGTACATTCACACCAACTAAAACCCAGTACATTCGCACCAACTAAAACCCAGTACATTCACACCAACTAAAACCCAGCACATTCACACCAACTAAAACCCAGTACATTCACACCAACTAAAACCCAGTACATTCACACCAACTAAAACCCAGTACATTCACACCAACTAAAACCCAGCACATTCACACCAACTAAAACCCAGTACATTCACACCAACTAAAACCCAGTACATTCGCGCCAACTAAAACCCAGTACATTCGTACCAACTAAAACCCAGCACATTCACACCAACTAAAACCCAGTACATTCACACCAACTAAAACCCAGTACATTCACACCAACTAAAACCCAGTACATTCACACCAACTAAAACCCAGTACATTCGTACCAACTAAAACCCAGTACATTCACACCAACTAAAACCCAGTACATTCACACCAACTAAAACCCAGTACATTCACACCAACTAAAACCCAGTACATTCACACCAACTAAAACCCAGTACATTCACACCAACTAAAACCCAGCACATTCACACCAACTAAAACCCAGTACATTCACACCAACTAAAACCCAGTACATTCACACCAACTAAAACCCAGTACATTCACACCAACTAAAACCCAGCACATTCACACCAACTAAAACCCAGCACATTCACACCAACTAAAACCCAGTACATTCACACCAACTAAAACCCAGTACATTCACACCAACTAAAACCCAGTACATTCACACCAACTAAAACCCAGCACATTCACACCAACTAAAACCCAGTACATTCACACCAACTAAAACCCAGTACATTCACACCAACTAAAACCCAGTACATTCACACCAACTAAAACCCAGTACATTCACACCAACTAAAACCCAGTACATTCACACCAACTAAAACCCAGTACATTCACACCAACTAAAACCCAGTACATTCACACCCAGTACATTCACACCAACTAAAACCCAGTACATTCACACCAACTAAAACCCAGCACATTCACACCAACTAAAACCCAGTACATTCACACCAACTAAAACCCAGTACATTCACACCAACTAAAACCCAGTACATTCACACCAACTAAAACCCAGCACATTCACACCAACTAAAACCCAATACATTCACACCAACTAAAACCCAGTACATTCACACCAACTAAAACCCAGTACATTCACACCAACTAAAACCCAGTACATTCACACCAACTAAAACCCAGTACATTTGTGGCAACTAAAACCCAGTACATTCACACCAACTAAAACCCAGTACATTCACACCAACTAAAACCCAGTACATTCACACCAACTAAAACCCAGTACATTCACACCAACTAAAACCCAGCACATTCACACCAACTAAAACCCAGTACATTCACACCAACTAAAACCCAGTACATTCACACCAACTAAAACCCAGTACATTCACACCAACTAAAACCCAGTACATTCACACCAACTAAAACCCAGTACATTCACACCAACTAAAACCCAGTACATTCACACCAACTAAAACCCAGTACATTCACACCAACTAAAACCCAGATCATTCACACCAACTAAAACCCAGTACATTCACACCAACTAAAACCCAGTACATTCACACCAACTAAAACCCAGTACATTCACACCAACTAAAACCCAGTACATTCACACCAACTAAAACCCAGTACATTCACACCAACTAAAACCCAGTACATTCACACCAACTAAAACCCAGTACATTCACACCAACTAAAACCCAGCACATTCACACCAACTAAAACCCAGCACATTCACACCAACTAAAACCCAGTACATTCACACCAACTAAAACCCAGTACATTCACACCAACTAAAACCCAGTACATTCACACCAACTAAAACCCAGTACATTCACACCAACTAAAACCCAGTACATTCACACCAACTAAAACCCAGCACATTCACACCAACTAAAACCCAGTACATTCACACCAACTAAAACCCAGTACATTCACACCAACTAAAACCCAGTACATTCACACCAACTAAAACCCAGTACATTCACACCAACTAAAACCCAGTACATTCACACCAACTAAAACCCAGCACATTCACACCAACTAAAACCCAGTACATTCACACCAACTAAAACCCAGTACATTCACACCAACTAAAACCCAGTACATTCACACCAACTAAAACCCAGTACATTCACACCAACTAAAACCCAGTACATTCACACCAACTAAAACCCAGTACATTCACACCAACTAAAACCCAGTACATTCACACCAACTAAAACCCAGCACATTCACACCAACTAAAACCCAGTACATTCACACCAACTAAAACCCAGTACATTCACACCAACTAAAACCCAGTACATTCACACCAACTAAAACCCAGTACATTCACACCAACTAAAACCCAGTACATTCACACCAACTAAAACCCAGTACATTCACACCAACTAAAACCCAGTACATTCACACCAACTAAAACCCAGTACATTCACACCAACTAAAACCCAGTACATTCACACCAACTAAAACCCAGTACATTCACACCAACTAAAACCCAGTACATTCACACCAACTAAAACCCAGTACATTCACACCAACTAAAACCCAGCACATTCACACCAACTAAAACCCAGTACATTCACACCAACTAAAACCCAGTACATTCACACCAACTAAAACCCAGTACATTCACACCAACTAAAACCCAGTACATTCACACCAACTAAAACCCAGTACATTCACACCAACTAAAACCCAGTACATTCACACCAACTAAAACCCAGTACATTCACACCAACTAAAACCCAGTACATTCACACCAACTAAAACCCAGTACATTCACACCAACTAAAACCCAGTACATTCACACCAACTAAAACCCAGTACATTCACACCAACTAAAACCCAGTACATTCACACCAACTAAAACCCAGTACATTCACACCAACTAAAACCCAGTACATTCACACCAACTAAAACCCAGTACATTCACACCAACTAAAACCCAGTACATTCACACCAACTAAAACCCAGTACATTCACACCAACTAAAACCCAGTACATTCACACCAACTAAAACCCAGTACATTCACACCAACTAAAACCCAGCACATTCACACCAACTAAAACCCAGTACATTCACACCAACTAAAACCCAGTACATTCACACCAACTAAAACCCAGTACATTCACACCAACTAAAACCCAGTACATTCACACCAACTAAAACCCAGTACATTCACACCAACTAAAACCCAGTACATTCACACCAACTAAAACCCAGTACATTCACACCAACTAAAACCCAGCACATTCACACCAACTAAAACCCAGTACATTCACACCAACTAAAACCCAGTACATTCACACCAACTAAAACCCAGTACATTCACACCAACTAAAACCCAGTACATTCACACCAACTAAAACCCAGCACATTCACACCAACTAAAACCCAGTACATTCACACCAACTAAAACCCAGTACATTCACACCAACTAAAACCCAGTACATTCACACCAACTAAAACCCAGTACATTCACACCAACTAAAACCCAGCACATTCACACCAACTAAAACCCAGTACATTCACACCAACTAAAACCCAGTACATTCACACCAACTAAAACCCAGTACATTCACACCAACTAAAACCCAGTACATTCACACCAACTAAAACCCAGTACATTCACACCAACTAAAACCCAGTACATTCACACCAACTAAAACCCAGCACATTCACACCAACTAAAACCCAGTACATTCACACCAACTAAAACCCAGCACATTCACACCAACTAAAACCCAGTACATTCACACCAACTAAAACCCAGCACATTCACACCAACTAAAACCCAGCACATTCACACCAACTAAAACCCAGTACATTCACACCAACTAAAACCCAGTACATTCACACCAACTAAAACCCAGTACATTCACACCAACTAAAACCCAGCACATTCACACCAACTAAAACCCAGTACATTCACACCAACTAAAACCCAGTACATTCACACCAACTAAAACCCAGTACATTCACACCAACTAAAACCCAGTACATTCACACCAACTAAAACCCAGCACATTCACACCAACTAAAACCCAGTACATTCACACCAACTAAAACCCAGTACATTCACACCAACTAAAACCCAGTACATTCACACCAACTAAAACCCAGTACATTCACACCAACTAAAACCCAGTACATTCACACCAACTAAAACCCAGTACATTCACACCAACTAAAACCCAGTACATTCACACCAACTAAAACCCAGTACATTCACACCAACTAAAACCCAGTACATTCACACCAACTAAAACCCAGTACATTCACACCAACTAAAACCCAGTACATTCACACCAACTAAAACCCAGCACATTCACACCAACTAAAACCCAGTACATTCACACCAACTAAAACCCAGTACATTCACACCAACTAAAACCCAGCACATTCACACCAACTAAAACCCAGTACATTCACACCAACTAAAACCCAGCACATTCGCACCAACTTCAGCAAGTGAACTGTGAAAATAGCTAAATTATTTCTGACACACCACTGAACCTATAGCGCTACTGCCGGCACTTAGTTTTACCATTGTGTTAGGTTTGTTAAAAATAGATCCCTTAGATTTACCATTGTGTTAGGTTTGTTAAAATAGATACCTTAGATTTAACATTGTGTTAGGTTTGTTAAAATAGATCCCTTAGATTTACCATTGTGTTAGGTTTGTTAAAAATAGATCCCTTAGATTTACCATTGTGTTAGGTTTGTTAAAATAGATACCTTAGATTTAACATTGTGTTAGGTTTGTTAAAATAGATACCTTAGATGTACCATTGTGTTAGGTTTGTTAAATAGATCCTTAGATGTACCATTGTGTTAGGTTTGTTAAAATAGATCCCTTAGATGTACCATTGTGTTAGGTTTGTTAAAATAGATCCCTTAGATTTACCATTGTGTTAGGTTTGTTAAAAATAGATCCCTTAGATTTACCATTGTGTTAGGTTTGTTAAAATAGCTCCCTTAGATTTACCATTGTGTTAGGTTTGTTAAAGTAGATCCCTTAGATGTACCATTGTGTTAGGTTTGTTAAAATAGATCCCTTAGATTTACCATTATGATAGGTTTGTTAAAATAGATCCCTTAGATTTACCATTGTGTTAGGTTTGTTAAAATAGATCCCTTAGATGTACCATTGTGTTAGGTTTGTTAAAATTGATACCTTAGATGTACCATTGTGTTAGGTTTGTTAAAATTGATACCTTAGATGTACCATTGTGTTAGGTTTGTTAAAATAGATCCCTTAGATGTACCATTGTGTTAGGTTTGTTAAAATAGATCCCTTAGATGTACCATTGTGTTAGGTTTGTTAAAAATAGATCCCTTAGATTTACTATTGTGTTAGGTTTGTTAAAAATAGAGCCCTTCGAGACAAACAAACAGAAAAACATGCGGCTAGCCAGCTGGCTGGTGTCTCATGTTCAGGTTTTGCCTTTTCGTCTAATTTACGAGGGCAGGAGAGTGTCTAGACTAAGAAAAAGAAGAAACCTGTCCCTCTAGCACTACCAAGACTCATCCCAAATCCCTATACCCTTCAGCCTCTCCTCTCCCCTCCCTGACCCTGCCACAGCCTCTCCTCTCCCCTCCCTGACCCTGCCACAGCCTCTCCTCTCCCCTCCCTGCTCAAGCCTCTCCTCTCCCCTCCCTGACCCTACCACAGCATCACCTATCCCCTCCCTGCCCCAGCCTCTCCTCTCCCCTCCCTGCCCCAGCCTCTCCTCTCCCCTCCCTGCCCCAGCCTCTCCTCTCCCTCCCTGCCCCAGCCTCTCCCCTCCCTGCCCCAGCCTCTCCTCTCCCCTCCCTGCCCCAGCCTCTCCTCTCCCATCCCCAGCCTCTCCTCTCCCAATCTATCCTCTTCCCTCACTGCTCCAACCTCTCCCCTCCCTGACCCTGCCACAGCATCTCCTCTCCCCTCCCTGCCCCAGCCTCTCCCCCCGCCTGCCCCAGCCTCTCCTATCTTCTCCCCTCCTCTCATAGCCTCTCCTCTCCCTTCCCTCCCCTGCCTCACCTCCTCGCCCAGCTTCTCCTCTCCCAGCTCCTCTCCCAGCCTCTCCTCTCCCCTCCCCTCCCAGCATCAGGCTCTCCCCTCTACCCCACCCCTAGCCTCTCCTCCCCCCTCCTCTCCCAGCCTCTCCTCCTCTCCCAGCCTCTCCTCTCCACTCTCCTCCTCTCTCATCCTCTCTCAGCCTCTCTTCTCTCCTCCTCTCCCAGCCTCTCCTCTCCACTCTCCTCCTCTCTTCTCCTCTTCTCTCTCATCCTCTCCCAGCCTCTCCTCTCCACTCTCCTCCTCTCTTCTCCTCTCTTCTCCTCTCTCATCCTCTCCCAGCCTCTCCTCTCCACTGTTCCCTCTCTTCTCCTCTCTCATCCTCTCCCAGCGTCTCCTCTCCCCTCTTTACCTAGGACCCAGGTCTGGCCTAACATGATAGGTGTGACCCTGGGTGCAAAAGGAAGACCAGATCAAAGGGTCTGAGGAGCAGCCTTGGAAAAACATTTGGGCTGACAACCGACGGAGTATCTGTCAGGAGGGGGGTTCCCCACTGGGCCCGGCCCGATCAGGTTACATCCGCACATCCACATGAAAGAGCCACGCTAATCCACATACACGGCCCCTTTCACCCCTTCTCCCTCACTCCTCATCCTCCCTCACCCCTCCTCCTCCCTTCCCCCCCTCACCCCCCCCCTCACCCCTACCTCCCCATAGAACCCTCTACACCTCCTACCTCCCCATAGAACCCCCTACACCTCCTACCTCCCCATAGAACCCTCTACACCTCATACCTCCCCATAGAACCCCGTACACCCCCTACCTCCCCATAGAACCCTCTACACCCCCTACCTCCCCATAGAACCCTCTACACCCCCTACCTCCCCATAGAACCCTCTACTCCTCCTTTTATGGAGTGGATGTTCGGGGGGCTGGAACATAATTCCTAATCATTTGAAGACTGCAAATTGACCGAAAGAAGCCCAAACAGACATAATATTTGACTAAAACATAATAATTTCAAAACTTCCTTAGAATTGTATATGATCATATCTGTCTTATTATTATGCGTGGGAACACTTTGGAACCGAAATCCAAAATTAAAATCACTTGAAGCTGATGGTGTTTTTACAGTCTTTTATGTCCCAATTTTTCAGGAAACAATCCCCCCAACCACCCTAGATGCACTAAACCCCCCCAACCACCCTAGATGCACTAAACCCCCCCAACCACCCTAGATGCACTAAACCCCCCCAACCACCCTAGATGCACTAAAGCCCCCCAACCACCCTAGATGCACTAAACACCCCCAACCACCCTAGACTCCCTACACTACTCTACACTACCCTAGACCCCCTCTAGACTCCCTACACTACCCTACACTACCCTAGACTCCATATAGACCCCCTACACTACCCTAGACCTCCTCTAGACTCCCTACACTACCCTAGACTCCCTCTAGACCCCCTACACTACCCTAGACCCCCTCTAGACTCCCTACACTACCCTAGACTCCCTCTAGACCCCCTACACTACCCTAGACCCCCTCTAGACTCCCTACACTACCCTAGACCCCCTACACTACCCTAGACCCCCCTAGACCCCCTACACTACCCTAGACCCCCTCTAGACCCCCTACACTACCCTAGACCCCCTCTAGACTCCCTACACTAGACTCCATATAGACCCCCTACACTACCCTAGACCTCCTCTAGACTCCCTACACTACCCTAGACTCCCTCTAGACCCCCTACACTACCCTAGACCCCCTCTAGACTCCCTACACTACCCTAGACTCCCTCTAGACCCCCTACACTACCCTAGACCCCCTCTAGACCCGCTACACCACCCTAGACCCCCTACACCAACCTAGACCCCTTACACTACCCTAGACCACCTACACTACCCTAGACCCCCTACACTACCCTAGACCCTCTAAACCCCCTAAACCCCATTAGACCCTCTACACTACCCTAGACCCCCTACACTACCCTAGATCCCCTACACTACCCTAGACCCCCTACACTACCCTAGACCCCCTACACTACCCTACACTACCCTAGACCCCCTACACTACCCTAGACCCCCTACACTACCCTAGACCTCCTCTAGACTCCCTACACTACCCTAGACCCCCTACACTACCCTAGAACCCCTACACTACCCTAGACGCCCTACACTACCCTAGACCCCCTACACCACCCTAGACCCCCTACACTACCCTAGACCCCCTACACTACCCTACACTACCCTAGACCCCCTACACTACCCTAGAAACCTACACTACACTAGATCCCCTACACTACCCTACACTACCCTAGACCCTCTACACTACCCTAGACCCCCTACACTACCCTAGACCCCCTACACTACCCTAGACCCCCTACACCACCCTAGACCCCCTACACTACCCTAGACCCCCTACACTACCCTACACTACCCTAGACCCCCTACACTACCCTACACTACACTAGACCCCCTACACTACCCTAGACCCCCTACACTACCCTAGATTCCTACACTACCCTACACTACCCTAGACCCCCTACACTACCCTAGACCCCCTACACTACCCTACACTATCCTAGAACCTCTAAACCCCCCTAGACGCCAGACAGGAGTAGTATAGAGCAGTGTGTGGGGAGGTGAGTATGTATTTGTGTGTGTGTGTGTGTGTGTGTGTGTGCATGGTTGCATCCTTGCATGTTTGTGCACGTCTGTGTGTTTGTCCTGTCTGTGTGTGTGTGTGTGTGTGTGTGTGTGTGTGTGTGTGTGTGTGTGCGTGCGCGTGTGTGTGTGTGTGTGTGTGTGTGTGTGTGTGTGTGTGTGTGTGTGTGTGCGTGCGTGCGTGTGTGTGTGTGCGTGCGCGTGTGTGTGTGTGCGCACGCGCATGCCTGTCTGCCTGTGTGTGGGTCAGCGGTGCTGTAAATCTCCATGTCAGTGACAGGAACATTACCATAAATCTGCCCCAACACTAATTTGATGGGATGCGCTGTATCTGTCTGGTCAGAGGGGAGAAGGGGCCAGTCTAGACAGCCCTATTGAGGAACACTGCAGCCTACTACTGGCTTGTTGTTTGTGTTCCCTGTTACCATCTGGAGTCGGCAATGATCACCCACCGTCGCGGGCCTCACCAACACACACCGCTCAGTGGGCCACTTTCACCGCTCAGCGGGCCACTTTCACCGCTCAGTGGGCCATTTTCACCGCTCAGTGGGCCACTTTCACCGCTCAGTGGGCCACTTTCACCGCTCAGTGGGCCACTTTCACCGCTCAGCGGGCCATTTTCACTGCTCAGTGGGCCATTTTCACCGCTCAGTGGGCCACTTTCACCGCTCAGTGGGCCACTTTCACCGCTCAGTGGGCCACTTTCCCCGCTCAGTGGGCCATTTTCACCGCTCAGTGGGCCATTTTCACCGCTCAGTGGGCCATTTTCACCGCTCAGTGGGCCATTTTCACCGGCATTGTGAAGGATCTTTGCAGGCTCACTTTACAGGCCTTAGAAAGGCACAGATTTTTGTTACTCAAGGGGCCAGTTTCTGTGACCCAAATTTACACTGAACAAAAAATATATAAATACAACATGTAAAGTGCTGGTCCCATGTTTCATGACCTGAAATAAAATAAACAATTGGGGCTATAAATTTGTTTACATTCCTGTTAGTGAGCATTTCTCCTTTGCTAAGATAATCCATCCATCCAGACAGGTGTGGCATATCAAGAAGCTGATTAAACAGCATGAACATTACGCAGGTGCACCTTGTGCTGGGGACAATAAAAGGATAAAATGTGCAGTTTTGTCACAAAACTCAATGCCACAGATGTCTCAAGTTTTTTGAAGGAGCGTGCAATTGGCATGCTGACTTGCAGGAATGCCCACCAGAGCTGTTGCCAGAGAACGTTAATTTCTCTACCATAAGCCGCCTCCAACGTCGTTTTAGAGAATTTGGCAGTCCAACCGGCCTCAACACGTGTAACCACGCCAGCAAAGGACCTCCACATCCGGCTTCATCACCTGCGGGATCGTCTGAGACCAGCCACTTAGACAGCTGATGAAACTGTGGGTTTTACACAACCTAAGAATTTCTTCACAAACAGTCTGATGGAAACTCATCTGCGTACTCGTCGTCCCTTGACATGACTGCAGTTCAGCGTCGTAACTGACTTCGGAGGGCAAATGCTCACCTTCGATGACCACTGGCCTCGCTGGAGAAGAGTGCTCTTCACGGATGAATCCCAGTTTCAGCTGTACCGGGCAGATGGCAGACAGCGTGTATGGTGTCATGTGGGCGAGCAGTTTGCTGATTATCAACGTTGTGAACAGAGTGCCCCATGGTTGCGGTGGGGTTATGGTTATGAGCAGACATAAGCTACAGACAATGAACACAAATGTTATTAATGCCAATTTGAATGCACAGAGATACCATGATGAGATCCTGAGGCCCATTGGCGTGCCATTCATCCGCCTCCATCACCTCATGTTTCAGCATGATAATGCACAACCACATGTCGCAAGGATCTGTACACACTTCCCGGAAGCTGAAAATGTCCCAGTTCTTCCATGGCCTGCATACTCACCAGACATGTCACCCATTGAGCATGCTTGGGATGCTCTGGATACACGTGTACAACAACCTGTTCCAGTTCCCGCCAATATCCAGCAACTTCACACAACCATTGAAGAGGAGTGGAACAACATTCCAACAAGCCACAATCAACAGCCTGATCAACTCTATGTGAAGGAGATGTGACTCGCTGCATGAGGCAAATGGTGGTCACACCAGATACTGACTGGTTTTCTGATCCACACACCCTATGTTCTTAAGGTCGTTGTGACCAACTGATTCATATCTATTCTCAGTCATGTAAAATCCATAGATTAGGGCCTAATTTATTCATTTTAATTGACTGATTTCCTTATATGAACTGTAACTCAGTAAAATCGTTGACATTGTTGCATGTTGCGTTTCTATTTTTGTTCAGTGTAGTTTAGTTTTGGACTAACAAACACTTTCAATGATTTCCTAAAGACTCTCCATTGAACATGGTGTTAAGTCCAGGACTACCAGCCTACAGTGTAGCTAGAGTATAGCCCAGCAGCTGAGGTATGGCTGAGGCCCAACCCCCACCAGACATAGTAACCTAGCTGCTGTCCTGCCTTGTGGGACACTAGTCAGTAGAGAACCCTGTCCTGCCTTGTGGGACACTAGTCAGTAGAGGCCCCTGTCCTGCTTTGTGGGACACTAGTCAGTAGAGGCCCCTGTCCTGCTTTGTGGGACACTAGTCAGTAGAGGCCCCTGTCCTGCTTTGTGGGACACTAGTCAGTAGAGGCCCCTGTCCTGCTTTGTGGGACACTAGTCAGTAGAGGCCCCTGTCCTGCCCTCCAGTGGATGCCTCTGACCCTGGCCCGTGTTCTGCCCAGACCTTTTCCTCTCCAGGCCCAGAGAGAGCAAACCAGACCAGGGCTTGACCAGGACCTAACCAGGAGAGACCAGTCCAGGGCCTAACCAGGAGAGACCAGTCCAGGGCCTAACCAGGAGAGACCAGATCAGTGCCTAACCAGAAGATACCAGACCAGTCCTAACTAGGAGATACCAGACCAGTGCCTAACCAGGAGATACCAGACCAGTGCCTAACCAGGAGATACCAGACCAGTGCCTAACCAGGAGATACCAGACCAGGGCCTAACCAGAAGTTACCAGACCAGTGCCTAACCAGGAGATACCAGACAGTGCCTAACCAGGATATACCAGACAGTGCCTAACCAGAAGACATCAGACCAGGGCCTAACCAGGAGATACCAGACCAGGGCCTAACCAGGAGACATCAGACCAGGGCCTAAACAGGAGACATCAGACCAGGGCCTAACCAGGAGATACCAGACCAGGGCCTAACCAGGAGATACCAGACCAGGGCCTAACCAGGAGATACCAGACCAGGGCCTAACCAGGAGACATCAGACCAGGGCCTAACCATGAGACATCAGACCAGGGCCTAACCAGGAGATACCAGACCAGGGCCTAACCAGGAGATACCAGACCAGGGCCTAACCAGGAGATACCAGACCAGGGCCTAACCAGGAGATACCAGACCAGGGCCTAACCATGAGAGCAGCCATGCTGCTAACCACCAGGCCTCATTACACTCTTAGAAAAAAAGGTTCCAACTGGGTTCTTCATCTGTTCCCATAAGATAACCTTTTTAGGGGGGTCACAGTAGAACCCTTATTTAAAAAATAATGGTTCTACCTTGACCACAAAAACAGTTCTTAAAAGGGTTATCCTATGGGGACAGCCGAAGAACCCTTTTAGGTTCTAGATAGCAACTGTTTTTCTAAGAGTGTACTCAGGCTGAGGTGAAGTGGAGCCTGATAGGGCGGGCCCCGTTCACAAAGGGAATCTACTCCAGCCTGTGTGTGTCGATGAGAGAGAGAGAGAGTTCCCCCTAGGAGAACAGGTGACAGATTCAAGAGCGACAGAGCTTCCAGCCAGCAACACCACGGGCGGCTCCTTGTCACTCCTCTTCACACCGCCGGGGGCTCCAGAGGGGGGCGAGAGACAGGGGGGGGGGGGGGGGGGGGGGAGCCTGGTTTGTTGTGCTTCTTTAATGACCTTAATCTGGATGTCCCAAATGACCACGCTGCGAAGAGTTCAAATGTAGGTAGCGGGACACATAGAACCTCTAAACAACCTTACCAAACAACTCCACCTACAACAAAACAACCCAGAATATCACAGTCACAAACTGATCAAATAAACTGATCAGAGGACGACAGTGTTGCTCTGCATTGACTGTAACTTGTTCTGGATGAGAGCTAAAAGACCAACGTGTAAATGTTGTTTATTATTAGTTGTACAAGAGAAAGTACAAGAGACTTTGTGTCAATGGAGAAGAGGTCGGGAGGTCAGGAAAGCCGACGGGATAGATATGAATGGGAGCATCAGGCAGGTCCTACAGACAGGATAGATATGAATGGGACCATCAGGCAGGTCCTACAGACAGGATAGATATGAATGGGAGCATCAGGCAGGTCCTACAGACAGGATAGATATGAATGGGAGCACCAGGCAGGTCCTACAGACAGAATAGATATGAATGGGAGCATCAGGCAGGTCCTACAGACAGGATAGATATGATGGGACCATCAGGCAGGTCCTACAGACAGGATAGATATGAATGGGAGCATCAGGCAGGTCCTACAGACAGGATAGATATGAATGGGAGCATCAGGCAGGTCCTACAGACAGGATAGATATGAATGGAGCATCAGGCAGGTCCTACAGACAGGATAGATATGAATGGGAGTATCAGGCAGGTCCTACAGACAGGATAGATATGAATGGGAGCATCAGGCAGGTCCTACAGACAGGATATATATGAATGGGAGCATCAGGCAGGTCCTACAGACAGGATAGATATGAATGGGAGCATCAGGCAGGTCCTACAGACAGGATAGATATGAATGGGAGCATCAGGCAGGTCCTACAGACAGGATAGATATGAATGGGAGCATCAGGCAGGTCCTACAGACAGGATAGATATGAATGGGAGCATCAGGCAGGTCCTACAGACAGGATAGATATGAATGGGGCATCAGGCAGGTCCTACAGACAGGATAGATATGAATGGGAGCATCAGGCAGGTCCTACAGACAGGATAGATATGAATGGGAGCATCAGGCAGGTCCTACAGACAGGATAGATATGAATGGGAGCATCAGGCAGGTCCTACAGACAGGATAGATATGAATGGGAGCATCAGGCAGGTCCTACAGACATGATAGATATGAATGGGAGCATCAGGCAGGTCCTACAGACAGGATATATATGAATGGGAGCATCAGGCAGGTCCTACAGACAGGATAGATATGATGGGAGCATCAGGCAGGTCCTACAGACAGGATAGATATGAATGGGAGGATCAGGCAGGTTCTACAGACAGGATATATATGAATGGGAGCATCAGGCAGGTGCTACAGACAGGATAGATATGATGGGAGCATCACGCAGGTATTTTATAATGGGAAAGGTACATCAAGTAGAGGGGGGAGGAGGGGGAGGATGGGGAAGGGGGAGGATGGGGAAGGGGGAAGCCACCCAGGAGAATGTTTTCATGTCTCTGTGTTCTCTTCTCTCCATCCCCCTGCAGACAAGAAGGGAGGCCCGCCAGCTGCTTTCACATACAGAGGGCACCTTGCTCCACGGGAGATAGAGAGGGATAGAGGGGTAGATAGGGGGCCGGAGGAGGAGAGGAGCGAGGGAGGGAGGACGGAGGAGGGAGGAGAGGGAGCATTCAGGCGGGCGCCATCAAGGAATATAAATCTTGTAATTGCTGAAGGGTGATTAGCTCGGCGGTATTAGCATACGGCGCCAAAAATACTTTGGTTTCCTGCCGCACAATGTTGGGGCCAAAAGATGTTTTTCTGGTCCGGTGTAGAGGATCAAAGCCAGAGGGGCCCCCTTTTGAAGGCCCTGAAGCAAATGTGCGAGGACCCAGGGGATGCTGGGGGGGGCGACAGGGGCGCCCCATCCCAGACACATAAAAGGGGGGAGCTGTAGTCGCCCCACTCACCCTACTTAACATTAGCCTGGGTACCAGTCTGCTAGATAACATTCCACTCCTTGGTCTAGCCTGGGTACCAGTCTGTTAGATAACATTCCACTCCTTGGTCTAGCCTGGGTACCAGTCTGTTAGATAACATTCCACTCCTTGGTCTAGCCTGGGTACCAGTCTGTACGATAACATTCCACTCCTTGGTCTAGCCTGGGTACCAGTCTGTTAGATAACATTCCACTCCTTGGTCTAGCCTGGGTACCAGTCTGTACGATAACATTCCACTCCTTGGTCTAGCCTGGGTACCAGTCTGTTAGATAACATTACAGTCCTTGGTCTAGCCTCGGTACCAGTCTGTTAGATAACATTCCACTCCTTGGGCTAGCCTGGGTACCAGTCTGTTAGATAACATTACAGTCCTTGGTCTAGCCTCGGTACCAGTCTGTTAGATAACATTCCACTCCTTGGGCTAGCCTGGGTACCAGTCTGTTAGATAACATATGACCCTCCCTGACATATGACAGCCCCTCCCTAACGTTACCTATGACAGCCCCTCCCTTGCCTAGTCAAATAAATGAAAAAAAATCATGAACATTGGATGCAGAACGAGTGTTATTCTGGATTGTCCCTGTTGTTATACTGAATTGTCCCTGTTGTTATTATGTATCCTGGATTGTCCCTGTTGTTATACTGGATTGTCCCTGTTGTTATACTGGATTGTCCCTGTTGTTATACTGGTTTGTCCCTGTTGTTATACTGGATTGTCCCTGTTGTTATTCTGTATCCTGGATTGTCCCTGTTGTTATTCTGTATCCTGGATTGTCCCTGTTGTTTTACTGGATTGTCCCTGTTGTTATACTGGATTGTTCCTTTTGTTATCCTGGATTGTCCCTGTTGTTATTATGTATCCTGGATTGTCCCTGTTGTTATACTGGATTGTCCCTGTTGTTATACTGGATTGTCCCTGTTGTTATACTGGATTGTCCCTGTTGTTATACTGGTTTGTCCCTGTTGTTATACTGGATTGTCCCTGTTGTTATTCTGTAGCCTGGATTGTCCCTGTTGTTATCCTGGATTGTCCCTGTTGTTATTCTGTATCCTGGATTGTCCCTGTTGTTATTCTGTATCCTGGATTGTCCCTGTTGTTATTATGTATCCTGGATGGTCCCTGTTGTTATTCTATATCCTGGATGGTACCTGTTGTTATTCTGTATCCTGGATTGTCCCTGTTGTTATTCTGTCTCCTGGATTGTCCCTGTTGTTATACTGGATTGTCCCTGTTGTTATCCTGGATCGTCCCTGTCGTTATACTGGATTGCCCCTAGTGTTATACTGGATTGTCCCTGTTGTTATCCTGGATTGTCCCTGTTGTTATTCTGTATCCTGTTTTGAAATTAACTATTAAATTATTGTTGTATTATTGTTGTTAATAAATATGTTATAAAAATATAAAATATGAGTAGGGAAGCTTTATTCTGTTCCTAGACCTGCTTCATCTCTTCCTATGACTAGGGAAGCTTTATTCTGTCCTAGACCTGCTTCTTCTCTTCCTATGAGTAGGGAAGCTTTATTCTGTTCCTAGACCTGCTTCATCTCTTCCTATGAGTAGGGAAGCTTTATTCTGTTCCTAGACCTGCTTCATCTCTTCCTATGAGTAGGGAAGCTTTATTCTGTTCCTAGACCTGCTTCATCTCTTCCTATGAGTAGGGAAGCTTTATTCTGTCCTAGACCTGCTTCTTCTCTTCCTATGAGTAGGGAAGCTTTATTCTGTTCCTAGACCTGCTTCTTCTCTTCCTATGAGTAGGGAAGCTTTATTCTGTTCCTAGACCTGCTTCATCTCTTCTCTTCCTTCACTGACACACCAAACATTTTGGACAGTGCTGAAGGAGCACGTTTACAAAGCAGTATCAGAGGGAGCACAACCTTGCATTAAGTGGTGTGTGTGTGTGTGTGTGTGTGTGTGTGTGTGTGTGTGTGTGTGTGTGTGTGTGTGCGTCTTCTGTTCTGAATCCTTATCCTCAGACGACCCTGAAACACGTCTTCTGTTCTGAATCCTTATCCTCAGACGACCCTGAAACACGTCTTCTGTTCTGAATCCTTATCCTCAGACGACCCTGAAACACGTCTTCTGTTCTGAATCCTTATCCTCAGACGACCCTGAAACACGTCTTCTGTTCTGAATCCTTATCCTCAGACGACCCTGAAACACGTCTTCTGTTCTGAATCCTTATCCTCAGACGACCCTGAAACACGTCTTCTGTTCTGAATCCTTATCCTCAGACGACCCTGAAACACGTCTTCTGTTCTGAATCCTTATCCTCAGACGACCCTGAAACACGTCTTCTGTTCTGAATCCTTATCCTCAGACGACCCTGAAACACGTCTTCTGTTCTGAATCCTTATCCTCAGACGACCCTGAAACACGTCTTCTGTTCTGAATCCTTATCCTCAGACGACCCTGAAACACGTCTTCTGTTCTGAATCCTTATCCTCAGACGACCCTGAAACACGTCTTCTGTTCTGAATCCTTATCCTCAGACGACCCTGAAACACGTCTTCTGTTCTGAATCCTTATCCTCAGACGACCCTGAAACACGTCTTCTGTTCTGAATCCTTATCCTCAGACGACCCTGAAACACGTCTTCTGTTCTGAATCCTTATCCTCAGACGACCCTGAAACACGTCTTCTGTTCTGAATCCTTATCCTCAGACGACCCTGAAACACCTCTTTTGTTCTGAATCCTCAGACGACCATGAAACACCTCTTTTGTTCTGAATCCTCAGACGACCCTGAAACACCTCTTTTGTCCTCAGATGACCCTGAAACACCTCTTTTGTTCTGAATCCTCAGACGACCCTGAAACACGTCTTCTGTTCTGAATCCTTATCCTCAGACGACCCTGAAACACCTCTTCTGTTCTGAATCCTCAGACGACCCAGAAACACCTCTTTTGTTCTGAATCCTCAGACGACCCAGAAACACCTCTTTTGTTCTGAATCCTCAGGAGACCCTGGAACACCTCTTTTGTTCTGAATCCTCAGACGACCCCGAAACACCTCTTTTGTTCTGAATCCTCAGACGACCCTGAAACACCTCTTTTGTTCTGAATCCTCAGACGACCCTAAAGGACCTCTTTTTTTCTGAATCCTCAGACAACCCTGAAACACCTCTTTTGTTCTGAATCCTCAGACGACCCTAAAGGACCTCTTTTGTTCTGAATCCTCAGATGACCCTGAAACACCTCTTTTGTTCTGAATCCTCAGACGACCCTGAAGGACCTCTTCTGTTCTGAATCCTTATCCTCAGACGACCCATAGAGTGTAACAGAGAGCAGGCATATATCTGTTCTTCACTGCAAGGACAGCAGGTAGCCTAGTGGTTAGAGTGTTGGACTAGTAACCAGCAGGTAGCCTAGTGGTTAGAGTGTTGGACTAGTAACCAGCAGGTAGCCTAGTGGTTAGAGCGTTGGACTAGTAACCAGCAGGTAGCCTAGTGGTTAGAGTGTTGGACTATTAACCGAACAGTTGCAAGTTCAAATCCCTGAGCTGACAAAGGTAAACATCTGTTGTTCTGCCCCTGAACAGGGCAGTTAACCCACTGATCCTAGGCCATCATTGTAAATAACAATGTGTAATTAACTGACTTGCCTAGTTAAATAAAGGTTACAAAATATATATTACAGGGGGAAAGATACCATCATGATATTTAATATTTACTATCTGTAGGATATATCACAGTGGGAAGGATGATATCTAATATTTACTATCTGTAGGATATATCACAGCTGTCACAGAACCCCCAAACCAGCCGCCATAGAACCAGCTGCCACAGAACCCCCAACCCAGCTGCCACAGAACCCCCAACCCAGCTGTCACAGAACCCCCAACCCCGCCACCACAGAACCCCCAACCCAGCTGCCACAGAACCCCCAACCCAGCTGTCACAGAACCCCCAACCCAGCCGCCATAGAACCAGCTGCCACAGAACCCCCAACCCAGCCGCCATAGAACCCCCAACCCAGCCACCACAGAACCAGCTGCCACAGAACCCCCAACCCAGCTACCACAGAACCCCCAACCCAGCCGCCACAGAACCCCCAACCCAGCCGCCACAGAACCCCCAACCCAGCCGCCACAGAACCCCCAACCCAGCTGTCACAGAACCCCCAACCCAGCTGCCACAGAACCCCCAACCCAGGTGTCACAGAACCCCCAACCCAGCCGCCATAGAACCAGCTTCCACAGAACCCCCAACCCAGCTGCGACGGAACCCCCAACCCAGCTGTCACAGAACCCCCAACCCCACCACCACAGAACCCCCAACCCAGCTGCCACAGAACCCCCAACCCAGCTGCCACAGAACCCCCAACCCAGCCGCCATAGAATGCAGCTGACAGGAGACGTCGGGGCGTGTCGCCACATTTGTAGGAAGTTACCCAGACACATTCTTTTAACCTTTGCAGGCGGAGGGAGACTGTGTCTCTGTGTCTCATTCCCATGGCTGGCTGTGTAAAAGGGCAAGTGAATTCAATAGGCCTTCATTAAAGCTCCGGTAGTGTCAATAGTTAACTATGCAAATGACCATGTGGTTTTAGAGGAGCTTCCAGCCCTCCCCCATTTCATCACTCCTCACTTCTGCCTGTCGCACAAAAACACACAGACACTGTACGTCTGGAATATCCACCAAATTACATCCCTGTCCATTTTCCTGAAGGGAACCTTCAGAACCATGCCGAGTTTCAGGGGTGTGAGTGTGTGTGTGTGTGTGTGTGTGTGTGTGTGTGTGTGTGTGTGTGTGTGTGTGTGTGTGTGTGTGTGTGTGTGTGTGTGTGTGGTGTTTGTGTGTGCAGTGTTTTTTCTGGCAAAATGAGGAGAAAAGTTTGTATAGAAAAAGTAAATGTGGACTGTTTTCTAGCATCTT
>NC_092176.1:43204224-43261724 GCF_045791955.1 Oncorhynchus clarkii lewisi | reverse complement strand
GAAGAGGTCTGTCTCTCTCTCTCTCTCTCCGTAAAGTGATTGTGGAAGAGGTCTGTCTCTCTCTCTCTCTCTCTCCGTAAAGTGATTGTGGAAGAGGTCTGTCTCTCTCTCTCTCTCTCTCTCTCTCTCTCTCTCTCTCTCTCTCTCCGTAAAGTGATTGTGGAAGAGGTCTGTCTCTCTCTCTCTCTCCGTAAAGTGATTGTGGAAGAGGTCTGTCTCTCTCTCTCTCTCTCCGTAAAGTGATTGTGGAAGAGGTCTGTCTCTCTCTCTCTCTCTCTCTCCGTAAAGTGATTGTGGAAGAGGTCTGTCTCTCTCTCTCTCTCCGTAAAGTGATTGTGGAAGAGGTCTGTCTCTCTCTCTCTCTCTCCGTAAAGTGATTGTGGAAGAGGTCTGTCTCTCTCTCTCTCTCCGTAAAGTGATTGTGGAAGAGGTCTGTCTCTCTCTCTCTCTCCGTAAAGTGATTGTGGAAGAGGTCTGTCTCTCTCTCTCTCTCTCCGTAAAGTGATTGTGGAAGAGGTCTGTCTCTCTCTCTCTCTCCGTAAAGTGATTGTGGAAGAGGTCTGTCTCTCTCTCTCTCTCCGTAAAGTGATTGTGGAAGAGGTGGGAAATGTGTATTATTGTTGTGTATCAACAACGACAAGCCATCAGGGTCTGACATCTGGGATGGAAAATTACTGAGGGTAATAGTGGACGATATTGCCACACCTATTTGCCATGTCTTCAATCTAAGCCTACTAGAAAGTGTGTGCCCTCAGGCCTGTAGGGAAGCTAAAGTAATCCAGCTACCTAAGAATAGTCAAGCCCCCTTTACTGGCTCAAATAGCCCACCAATCAGCCTGTTACCTAAGGAAAATTGTGTTTGACCAGATACATTTTTCTACTGTATTATTGACTGTATGTTTTGTTTATTCCGTGTGTAACTCTGTGTTGTTGTTTGTGTCGAACTGCTTTGCTTTATCTTGGTCAGGGTCGCAGTTGTAAATGAGAACTTGTTCTCAACCAGCCTACCTGGTTAAATAAAGGTGTTCTCAACTGGCCTACCTGGTTAAATAAAGGTGAAATAAATACAATGCTATTTCACAGTAAACTAATTATCAACTGGGAAGGGCACTCAAGATGTACGGCACTTACAAATAACTGATGATTTGTCATATTTAACAGAGAGCTGCAGAGAGTTTGACATCGGGCGGCAAGTAATAAGTTAGTCCTAAATATTTCGAAACCTCAAAGCATTTTATTTATTTATATATATTTCACGAAACCCCGTAATAAAGCGCTGCTCTGCTCCGTTGACTTTGCTATGAACAAAACATTTCCTACAGGCCCTAGTTTTATCACAGCTGGCCTACTGCCCAGTAATATGGTCAAGTGCCACAAAGAGCCACTTCCAGTTGGCCCAGAACAGAGAATGTACCCAGTCACATCTCTTCAAATATACACAGAGAGCTAACATGAATCATACGCATGTCAATCTGTCCTGGCTCAAAATAGAGGAAAGACTGACTGCATCAACCCAAGCTATCTGTTCAAAACAACTAACACACAGCTCAGACACCCCATATGCGTACCCCAACAAGACAGTACCACTTTTACTAACAGGGAGTCTCTTCACAGTCCTCAAGTCCAGAACAGACCGTGGGAAACACACAGTACTACATAGAGCCATGACTACATGGAACTCTATTCCACAGTACTACATAGAGCCATGACTACATGGAACTCTATTCCACAGTACTACATAGAGCCATGACTACATGGAACTCTATTCCACAGTACTACATAGAGACATGACTACATGGAACTCTATTCCACAGTACTACATAGAACCATTACTACATGGAACTCTATTCCACAGTACTACATAGAGCCATGACTACATGGAACTCTATTCCACAGTACTACATAGAGACATGACTACATGGAACTCTATTCCACAGTACTACATAGAGACATGACTACATGGAACTCTATTCTACAGTACTACATAGAGCCATGACTACATGGAACTCTATTCCACAGTACTACATAGAGCCATGACTACATGGAACTCTATTCCACAGTACTACATAGAGCCATGACTACATGGAACTCTATTCCACAGTACAACATAGAGACATGACTACACGGAACTATATTCCACAGTACTACATAGAGCCATGACTACATGGAACTCTATTCCACAGTACTACATAGAACCATGACTACATGGAACTCTATTCCACAGTACTACATAGAGCCATGACTACACGGAACTCTATTCCACAGTACTACATAGAGCCATGACTACATGGAACTCTATTCCACAGTACTACATAGAGCCATGACTACATGGAACTCTATTCCACAGTACTACATAGAGCCATGACTATATGGAACTCTATTCCACAGTACTACATAGAGACATGACTACATGGAACTCTATTCCACAGTACTACATAGAGACATGACTACATGGAACTCTATTCCACAGTACTACATAGAGCCATGACTACATGGAACTCTATTCCACAGTACTACATAGAGACATGACTACATGGAACTCTATTCCACAGTACTACATAGAGACATGACTACATGGAACTCTATTCCACAGTACTACATAGAGACATGACTACATGGAACTCTATTCCACAGTACTACATAGAGCCATGACTACATGGAACTCTATTCCACAGTACTACATAGAGACATGACTACATGGAACTCTATTCCACAGTACTACATAGAGACATGACTACACGGAACTATATTCCACAGTACTACATAGAGCCATGACTACATGGAACTCTATTCCACAGTACTACATAGAACCATGACTACATGGAACTCTATTCCACAGTACTACATAGAGCCATGACTACACGGAACTCTATTCCACAGTACTACATAGAGCCATGACTACATGGAACTCTATTCCACAGTACTACATAGAGCCATGACTACATGGAACTCTATTCCACAGTACTACATAGAGCCATGACTATATGGAACTCTATTCCACAGTACTACATAGAGACATGACTACATGGAACTCTATTCCACAGTACTACATAGAGACATGACTACATGGAACTCTATTCCACAGTACTACATAGAGCCATGACTACATGGAACTCTATTCCACAGTACTACATAGAGACATGACTACATGGAACTCTATTCCACAGTACTACATAGAGACATGACTACATGGAACTCTATTCCACAGTACTACATAGAGACATGACTACATGGAACTCTATTCCACAGTACTACATAGAGCCATGACTACATGGAACTCTATTCCACAGTACTACATAGAGACATGACTACATGGAACTCTATTCCACAGTACTACATAGAGACATGACTACATGGAACTCTATTCTACAGTACTACATAGAGCCATGACTACATGGAACTCTATTCCACAGTACTACATAGAGCCATGACTACATGGAACCCTATTCCACAGTACTACATAAAGCCATGACTACATGGAACTCTATTCCACAGTACTACATAGAGACATGACTACACGGAACTATATTCCACAGTACTACATAGAGCCATGACTACATGGAACTCTATTCCACAGTACTACATAGAACCATGACTACATGGAACTCTATTCCACAGTACTACATAGAGCCATGACTACATGGAACTCTATTCCACAGTACTACATAGAGCCATGACTACATGGAACTCTATTCCACAGTACTACATAGAGCCATGACTATATGGAACTCTATTCCACAGTACTACATAGAGACATGACTACATGGAACTCTATTCCACAGTACTACATAGAGACATGACTACATGGAACTCTATTCCACAGTACTACATAGAGCCATGACTACATGGAACTCTATTCCACAGTACTACATAGAGACATGACTACATGGAACTCTATTCCACAGTACCACATAGAGCCATGACTACATGGAACTCTATTCCACAGTACTACATAGAGCCATGACTACATGGAACTCTATTCCACAGTACTACATAGAGCCATGACTACATGGAACTCTATTCCACAGTACTACATAGAGCCATGACTACATGGAACTCTATTCCACAGTACTACATAGAGCCATGACTACATGGAACTCTATTCCACAGTACTACATAGAGCCATGACTACATGGAACTCTATTCCACAGTACTACATAGAGACATGACTACATGGAACTCTATTCCACAGTACTACATAGAGCCATGACTACATGGAACTCTATTCTACAGTACTACATAGAGACATGACTACATGGAACTCTATTCCACAGTACTACATAGAGCCATGACTACATGGAACTCTATTCCACAGTACTACATAGAGCCATGACTACATGGAACTCTATTCCACAGTACTACATAGAGCCATGACTACATGGAACTCTATTCCACAGTCCTACATAGAGCCATGACTACATGGAACTCTATTCCACAGTACTACATAGAGCCATGACTACATGGAACTCTATTCCACAGTACTACATAGAGCCATGACTACATGGAACTCTATTCCACAGTACTACATAGAGACATGACTACATGGAACTCTATTCCACAGTACTACATAGAGCCATGACTACATGGAACTCTATTCCACAGTACTACATAGAGCCATGACTACATGGAACTCTATTCCACAGTACTACATAGAGACATGACTACATGGAACTCTATTCCACAGTACTACATAGAGCCATGACTACATGGAACTCTATTCCACAGTACTACATAGAGCCATGACTACATGGAACTCTATTCCACAGTACTACATAGAGCCATGACTACATGGAACTCTATTCCACAGTACTACATAGAGACATGACTACATGGAACTCTATTCCACAGTACTACATAGAGCCATGACTACATGGAACTCTATTTCACAGTACTACATAGAGCCATGACTACATGGAACTCTATTCCACAGTACTACATAGAGCCATGACTACACGGAACTCTATTCCACAGTACTACATAGAGCCATGGCTACATGGAACTCTATTCCACAGTACTACATAGAGCCATGACTACATGGAACTCTATTCCACAGTACTACATAGAGACATGACTACATGGAACTCTATTCCACAGTACTACATAGAGCCATGACTACATGGAACTCTATTCCACAGTACTACATAGAGCCATGACTACATGGAACTCTATTCCACAGTACTACATAGAGCCATGACTACATGGAACTCTATTCCACAGTACTACATAGAGCCATGACTACATGGAACTCTATTCCACAGTACTACATAGAGCCATGACTACACGGAACTCTATTCCACAGTACTACATAGAGACATGACTACATGGAACTCTATTCCACAGTACTACATAGAGCCATGACTCCATGGAACTCTATTCCACAGTACTACATAGAGCCATGACTACATGGAACTCTATTCCACAGTACTACATAGAGACATGACTACATGGAACTCTATTCCACAGTACTACATAGAGCCATGACTCCATGGAACTCTATTCCACAGTACTACATAGAGCCATGACTACATGGAACTCTATTCCACAGTACTACATAGAGCCATGACTACATGGAACTCTATTCCACAGTACTACATAGAGCCATGACTACACGGAACTCTATTCCACAGTACTACATAGAGACATGACTACATGGAACTCTATTCCACAGTACTACATAGAGCCATGACTACATGGAACTCTATTCCACAGTACTACATAGAGCCATGGCTACATGGAACTCTATTCCACAGTACTACATAGAGACATGACTACATGGAACTCTATTCCACAGTACTACATAGAGCCATGACTACACGGAACTCTTTTTTTATTGAACCTTTATTTAAACTAGGTAAGTCAGTTAAGAACTAAAAAAATCGTATTTACAATGACGACCTACCCCAGCCAAACCCAGACAACGCTGGGCCAACTGTGCACTTCCCTTTGGGACTCTGAATCACAGCCAGTTGTGATACAGCCTGGATTCAGGAACCAGGGTGTCTGTAGTGACGCCTCAAGCACTGAGACGCAGAGCCTTAGACCTCTGCGCCACTCAGGAGCCGTCTAGTCCACATCAAGTGCAACAGTAAAATCTGATTTAAAAAACAGATACAACTACACCTCATGGTCACAATGCGACTGTGAGGAGACACGCACCACACACACTCTACACACACTCTACACACACTCTACACACACTCTACACACACTCTACACACACGTATGTATGTATTATACATGTTGTATTTCAGATGTAGTGGTGTAATAATGTTACATGATGTACTGTTTTATTTTATTTTTTTATTTTTTTGCCTTCATTTGTTTGGACCACAGGAAGAGTAGCTTCTGCCTTGGCAGGAACTAATAGTTTAGCGCAGAAAACGTGGTAATTAATTACAATGACCATGATCCATTGAGCGCCCTTTTGTCCGGAGGCGGAGAGAAGAGACAAGAACACGTGATCTAGGTGATTTGATAGTTGGTATTCAGCAGGTATTCATGATCTAGGTGATTTGATAGTTGGTATTCAGCAGTCATAAAAGTATGCCTTATTTACTGTGAAGAACTACTAAAATAGTGATTTTTGTCAGACGGCAGCTCTATAGAGATGAGATGATGACTTGGAATGAAATAATAATGTCATCAAATAAAACACATGTAATCTACACAACAACTGAATAATCCAACCGAAACCAAACCAACCACAAAAAAACACAAATCGAGGGCCGGGTGGCGCAGTGGTCTAAGGCACTGCATATCCTTGTCTCAACGCGCACCAGCGACTCCTGTGGCGGTCCGGGCGCAGTGCACGCTAAACCAAGGTTGCCAGGTGCACGGTGTTTCCTCCGACACATTGGTGCGGCTGGCTTCCGGGTTGGATGCGCGCTGTGTTTAAGAAGCAGTGCGGCTTGGTTGTGTTGTGTTTCGGAGGACGCATGGCTTTCGACCTTCGTCTCTCCCGAGCCCGTACGGGAGTTGTAGCGATGAGACAAGATAGTAACTACTAAAAAACAAATGGATACCACGAAATTGGGGAGAAATTAAAAAAACATGAATCGCTTGGCATCGACCACTAACTAGTGGCATCGACCACTAACTAACGGTTTGGGTTCAGACACTTTATCAACCATTTGAGACACATTTGCATTAATGGGGGAATAAGTGTTGTTCTACCCCCCCCCCCCCCCCCCACCCACACTCCCTTATCTAAACCCCTTCATCTCCCACTGACTGTGAAGGGAGGGGTGGAGGGGTTCCATGGTGGTGCCAGCCAATCAACAGAGACCTTTATTTACACGCCACATTTGCTGTTGGAACTCATTTTGTTTGTTATTTAAATTTTTCTTGACTTTAAAAAAAAAAAAAAAAAATGTTTTTTTACTTCGGGGCCAAACGTCTCAAAAAACAACAAATGTATAAAATGCTTATGTGATGGTAAATAAGAAGCAGATTGCTGCCTCTCAGCCGCCAAGCACAACCAACTGGAGCTGTAGTTGGATGGAAGGATATGCAGCCTGCAGTATATCCTTCTCTATTAAAACTATTCTCTACTGCAGCTCAAGCAACTTCAGATAAAAACCAGGGCCCGTATTCACAAAAGGTCTCAGAAGAAGAGGGCTGATCTAGGATCAGTGTTGCCTTTAAGATCATAATGAATACGATTTTATGGAAACTGATCCTAGATCTGCATTCGTACTCTGAGATGTTTTTTTTTTTGTGTGAAATAAAGACGTAATAATGACTTTTGGAGTTGACCACGACAGGCTAGAGCAGGAGGCTGTATAGATTTGGCATGGGCCCTCAGACCCTCAACACGTTCTACAGCTGCACCACTGAGAGCATCTTGACTGTCTGCTTCACCGCTTAGTATGGCAACTGCTCGGCACCTGACCGCAAGGCGGCAGGGTAGCCTAGTGGTTAGAGCGTTGGACTAGTAACCGGAAGGTTGCAAGCTCAAATTCCCAAGCTGACAAGGTACAAATCTGTCGTTCTGCCCCTGAACAGGCAGTTAACCCACTGTTCCTAGGCCGTCTTGAAAATAAGAATTTGTTCTTAACTGACTTGCCTAGTTAAATAAAGTTAAAATGTTAAAAAGGCCCTACAGAGGGTGGTGGACATCTAGGACCTATATACCAGGCGGTGTCAGAGGAAGGCCCTACAGAGGGTGGTGGACATCCAGGACCTATATACCAGGCGGTGTCAGAGGAAGGCCCTACAGAGGGTGGTGGACATCCAGGACCTATATACCAGGCGGTGTCAGAGGAAGGCCCTACAGAGGGTGGTGGACATCCAGGACCTATATACCAGGCGGTGTCAGAGGAAGGCCCTACAGAGGGTGGTGGACATCCAGGACCTATATACCAGGCGGTGTCAGAGGAAGGCCCTACAGAGGGTGGTGGACATCCAGGACCTATATACCAGGCGGTGTCAGAGGAAGGCCCTACAGAGGGTGGTGGACATCCAGGACCTATATACCAGGCGGTGTCAGAGGAAGGCCCTACAGAGGGTAGTGTGTACGGCCCAGTACATCACTGGGGTCAAGCCCCCTGACATCCAGGACCTCTATACCAGGCGGTGTCAAAGGAAGGCCCTACAGAGGGTGGTGTGTATGGCCCGGTACATCACTGGGGCCAAGCCCCCTGACATCCAGGACCTATATACCAGGCGGTGTCAGAGGAAAGCACTAAAAATTGTCAGACTCCAGCCACCCTAGTCATAGGCTGTTCTCTCTGCTACTGCACGGCAGGCGGTACCGATGCACCAAGTCTGGAACCAACAGGACCCTGAACAGCTTCTACCCACAACCCATAATACTGCCAAATAGTTAGTTAAGTAGTTAACCAAATAACTTTTTTTGTCTCATCACATACGCTGCTGTTACTGTTTACTATCTGTCACTTTACCCCTAGTTATATGTACGTATCTACCTCAATTACCTCGTACCCCTGCACATCAACTCAGTACTGGTAGCCCGTGTATATAGCCAAGTTATTACCTCGTACCCCTGTACATTGACTCAGTACTGGTACTCTGTGTATACAGCCAGGTTATTACCTCATACCCCTGTACATTGACTCAGTACTGGTACCCCACCTGTTGTTTAAGAAGCATGTGACAAATAAAAATGTCATTGATTTGATACACCACTACACAGTGTGCCAAGCCGAATGCCATTCAAGAGGGCAACACTGAGTGTGTGGATGTGTAGGGCGAACGCTGCCACCTGGTGGCTAAATGCCAAAAGTACTAACACCACTGTATCCAAATGACCCACCAAGATAGACCACTGAGGAAGTTAAGCATTACGATGTAGGCCATTTAAGGAGACGCTTTAATTCAAAACCCTCTTATAGAGTGGGAACCAAACCCACAATTCTGGTGTTTACGAACACCACGTTCTATCAATTCAGCCATACAGGAGCATATCTCTTTTCAACAGTACTGAACTAGTGCCACAAACAAGTTCTGTCTTCCTGTCAGACACTGTCCTACTATCAGAATCGTCTGTTAGCCACGAGAGGCCATGTGTTGGTGCACAACTTTCAGAACAAGATGACAGAACAGTCTGTATCCCATCCGAACCATCTTGAATGGACGACAGAGATGGACCAGAGGACACAAGCGGGTGGAGTCAGACAGATATACAGGACAAACAGATATATATAATATATAATATATGGGTGATTGTCATGAAACCAATGAAACCATGTCGATGGTGAATTCAGCTGTATAGCCTGTAAAATAATTTACTAGCATATTAAAGCTCACTATTCTTGGTTTCTGGCTCTTTAACTTGTTTTGGACTTAAATCGTATTTTTGTTGTTTTCTGAAATAAAATGTTCACTAACAAAATAAATCTCATTACCGTAGTGCATATGGGTCCATTTTGTAGGACTTTACATACATTTAAATGATAAAAAAAATAACACATTTCATTAGAACCAATGAAATATTGTTTAAAATGGTACATATTCAAAGAAAGTTAACATTTCTGGGTATTCACATTACAAACTAGTCATATTTTAGACGTGTGTCCAGGGCATAATGTTTCGTGGAGCTGGGGTGGATCTGTGGATGGGATGGGAGAGACAGCTGGTTGGGATTTGTATTTGTGGGAAGGGAAGGGGTTCATGTGATTAATATGGTTCACAATGATATATTTTTTTTCCGCTCTTGATGAAATAATGGGAGAGGGGGGGGGTGTGTGTGTTGGGGAGTTAATGATTAATTTGTTGTTCTTAATGTGTCATATAGTTAATATGGTTTTAGTTTAGATTTTTGTTTCTTGTTGTGAAATTGTTAGATATTACTTGGTTAGATATTACTGCACTGTCGGAGTTAGAAACACAAGCATTTCGCTACACCCGCATTAACATCTGCTAAACATGTGTATGTGACCAATAAAATTTGATATGGTTCAAAATTATATATATTTTTTGCTCTTGATGAAGTACCGTAAATTTGCTCATTACCGTAATGCGTTCTCATCTACTGTAAACATGGGTCTCATTACCAAAATTCATGATCAAGAATACTATTAAAGAATTCAAAATATTTGAGCTGTGAATAAAATGTGTATTTTGCAAATGATTTATGTATAGTTTTTATATTAGTAATAGTTTTAAAAACATAAATAATTTTAAAATACAAGTTAAGAACATGCCACATGTTACAGTCAGGAGAAACGCCATTAAAAATATACTTAAAATCCAAATGTTTTTTTTTTTAAATTAAATATTGTTGTAATAACTCTCCTGTATCTTAGGCAAAGTAAAAAATGTATGATTTATTTCTAACTTTTTCTAACTAAGTGTTACGGGGTAATGAGATTTTTTATTTTTTTTATCTTTCAATCTGAACAGTTAAGATGATTAATTTTAACATAGACAATAATTTAATATGGTATTTTACCCAACACAAAAGAAGAAAAAAGACATAAAAATGTACCAAGAGTAATACTTAAGTTTGTGAGATTCACCCATATGCCAGACGCAGGGGCACATGGTCCTAGTATATAAGGGTTGCGTAGGAAGGGCTTTTGTTTTTCAGTGGTGAGCAAGAAGAGAGACGTTTACTTAGTCAAAGGCAGGACAGAAACAAGACAGAACAGAACATCCAGCTAAAGTCAACACAAAGGTAACCCTATTGGCCATCAGTACGGATTCCATATTAGGACAGCCGCAGTTTCACCCCCCCAAAAAAAAAATTGGTGTGAGTTGTCATTCAGACTATTTAAGTCTCATCCATAGTATCAGTCTCTGGACACCGTACTCCAGTGCCTGAAACATCTTCACATTGTTCATCTTTCTCTTCTTTTGAGTCCAGTGGATAATATAGTCTTGTCTCTAGTCTACA
Source organism: Oncorhynchus clarkii lewisi (assembly GCF_045791955.1). NCBI lineage: Eukaryota > Metazoa > Chordata > Actinopteri > Salmoniformes > Salmonidae > Oncorhynchus > Oncorhynchus clarkii. The sequence goes on along the minus strand of NC_092176.1, from coordinate 43,250,368 downwards.
CGAGGGAAACAGATTTCATAGCAGACTTCAGATGAGGCCCAGATCTGTTTTGTGCCATCTTTCCAACTCTGACAAACATGACAATGACAGCACTGGGTTTGTGGCAAGACAACACAAACAGAACTGGGACTCAGGACAACACAAACAGAACTGAGACACAGGACAACACAAACAGAACTGAGACACAGGACAACACAAACAGAACTGAGACTCAGGACAACACAAACAGAACTGAGACTCAGGACAACACAAACAGAACTGGGACACAGGACAACACAAACAGAACTGGGACTCAGGACAACACAAACAGAACTGGGACACAGGCTAGAAAAGGGCTGTCCAATTGGCCAGAATCACTATTTTCTATCAGTTAATTCGTCATGTTTCCCAGCCGTGGTTCTTTACGACACAGCCAGGCTCTTTTAAAAGCTTCATACTGTTTGGCGTTCAATTGACTGTTTCCAGAGTTTTCCGCTGAATGAAAATGAGACACGGGGCTAGGAGAGGAGAGTGAGTATTTCATTGTTTCCGTGTACACTACGCTACATGTACAAATTAACTTTGATTTGAGAGGAAAACCTGGATCACCGTCGTCACCACCCCTCCACCGAATGCTTTCAATCTACCATATTATTTGATGTCTGATGTTAGCCATGCGACTTTGCCTTAGATGACCAACAGGAATGTACTATGATTTCTCCTATGTATACAACCTGCTGTTGCAATGCCTTAGAACCTTTCCAATATTTTTTTATTTTTATTTTTTAAACCTTTATTTAACTTAGGCAAGTTGGTTAAAGAACAATTTATCATTTCCAATGACAGCCTACCCTGGACAAACCCTAACCCGGAAGACACTGGGACAATTGTGCGCCGCCCTATGGGACTCCCAATCACGGCCGGTTGTGATACAGCCTGGAATCGAACCAGGGTCTGTAGTGACGACTCTGGCACTGAGATACAGTGAACACCTTTAAAACACAAACACATTTTTTCCCTGACTGATCTGAGTGAGTTTACCTCAGCTGACCTATATGAAAACAACCAGACATTCAATGCTGAGGTACGAACACAATGTAACACTGAAGAATATCCCCTTCAACAGCATCAGGGAACACCTCTCATTCGTGACTATTCCTGACTATATAGCGCCATCTACAGGTCACTAGGCCATCCTACAGAGCAAAAAATGTATGTGTGTGTGTGTGTGTGTGTGTGTGTGTGTGTGTATTTTTAGAACACAAGGCCCTCACTGGAAAATAATACGTGTGTATTATCTATATGCCAACAGATCGCAACAATGCCTCATTTATCATAACCAGTACAGATAACTAGTGTAATTGCCAAATTGCCCCATATATATATATATATATATATATATATTCAGTCAATAAACATTCAAGTGCCATTTAAAATGAAATGACTGAAACCGTAATATCAACTGGTGAGATTACATCGTAGAACACATCCTTCAAAAGAGCAATAACCTCAGCAGTGGTGTTAGCTTGTAGAAGCCCATGGATGTGCAATGCATTCTTATTTCACAAGCCCTTATTACAATCAAGACACTTATTTTATAGTTAAAAAAAAATAAACATGATGTAATTTAAACAATAAAATAGAACAGAATATTTTTCCTAATGAAAAAAAAGGTTACCAGTGACGTGCGAAGAGATGTGCATCTCGCGACTGGGAATGAGATCATTTGGAGCAGGCATCTCGCGACTGGGAATGAGATCATTTGGAGCAGGCATCTCGCGACTGGGAATGAGATCATTTGGAGCAGGCATCTCGCGACTGGGAATGAGATCATTTGGAGCAGGCATCTCGCGACTGGGAATGGTTATTCTCCAAAAGAGATCATTTGGAGCAGGCATCTCGCGACTGGGAATGAGATCATTTGGAGCAGGCATCTCGCGACTGGGAATGGTTATTCTCCAAAAGAGATCATTTGGAGCAGGCATCTCGCGACTGGGAATGGTTATTCTCCAAAAGAGATCATTTGGAGCAGGCCTCAATCTGAGAAAAATATTTTAACCATTTCAGGTTTACAAACCCAAATAGGTCTTATTTTCGATGTACAGACGTTCGATTTAGTTTATTCTGGCCGTTCTGTGGAATTGTTTAAATGTATTAGCAATTCCACATTAAAACACTGCAAGGTGATGAATTACGGCCACGACATCAAATCAAATCACATTTTATTAGTCACATGCGCCGAATACAACAGGTGTAGTAGACCTCACAGTGAAATGCTGAATACAACAGGTGTAGTAGACCTCACCGTGAAATGCTGAATACAACAGGTGTAGTAGACTTTACAGTGAAATGCTGAATACAACAGGTGTAGTAGACCTCACAGTGAAATGCCGAATACAACAGGTGAAGTAGACCTCAAAGTGAAATGCTGAATACAACAGGTGTAGTAGACCTCACAGTGAAATGCCGAATACAACAGGTGTAGTAGACCTCACAGTGAAATGCTGAATACAACAGGTGTAGTAGACCTTACAGTGAAACGCTGAATACAACAGGTGTAGTAGACCTCACAGTGAAATGCTGAATACAACAGGTGTAGTAGACCTCACAGTGAAATGCCGAATACAACAGGTGTAGTAGACCTCACAGTGAAATGCTGAATACAACAGGTGTAGTAGACCTTACAGTGAAATGCTGAATACAACAGGTGTAGTAGACTTTACAGTGAATGCTGAATACAACAGGTGTAGTAGACCTCACAGTGAAATGCCGAATACAACAGGTGTAGTAGACCTCAAAGTGAAATGCTGAATACAACAGGTGTAGTAGACCTCACAGTGAAATGCCGAATACAACAGGTGTAGTAGACCTCACAGTGAAATGCTGAATACAACAGGTGTAGTAGACCTCACAGTGAAATGCCGAATACAACAGGTGTAGTAGACCTCACAGTGAAATGCTGAATACAACAGGTGTAGTAGACCTCACAGTGAATGCTGAATACAACAGGTGTAGTAGACCTCACAGTGAAATGCTGAATACAACAGGTGTAGTAGACCTTACAGTGAAATGCTGAATACAACAAGTGTAGTAGACTTTACAGTGAAATGCTGAATACAACAGGTGTAGTAGACCTTACAGTGAAATGCTGAATACAACAGGTGTAGTAGACCTTACAGTGAAATGCTGAATACAACAGGTGTAGTAGACCTCACAGTGAAATGCTGAATACAACAGGTGTAGTAGACCTCACAGTGAAATGCTGAATACAACAGGTGTAGTAGACCTTACAGTGAAATGCTGAATACAACAGGTGTAGTAGACCTCAAAGTGAAATGCTGAATACAACAGGTGTAGTAGACCTTACACTGAAATGCTGAATACAACAGGTGTAGTAGACTTTACAGTGAAATGCTGAATACAACAGGTGTAGTAGACCTTACACTGAAATGCTGAATACAACAGGTGTAGTAGACTTTACAGTGAAATGCTGAATACAACAGGTGTAGTAGACCTCACAGTGAAATGCCGAATACAACAGGTGTAGTAGACCTCAAAGTGAAATGCTGAATACAACAGGTGTAGTAGACCTCACAGTGAAATGCCGAATACAACAGGTGTAGTAGACCTCACAGTGAAATGCTGAATACAACAGGTGTAGTAGACCTCACAGTGAAATGATGAATACAACAGGTGTAGTAGACTTTACAGTGAAATGATGAATACAACAGGTGTAGTAGACTTTACAGTGAAATGCTGAATACTACAGGTGTAGTAGACTTTACAGTGAAATGCTGAATACAACAGGTGTAGTAGACCTTACAGTGAAATGCTGAATACAACAGGTGTAGTAGACCTTACAGTGAAACGCTGAATACAACAGGTGTAGTAGACCTCACAGTGAAATGCTGAATACAACAGGTGTAGTAGACCTCACAGTGAAATGCTGAATACAACAGGTGTAGTAGACCTCACAGTGAAATGCTGAATACAACAGGTGTAGTAGACCTCACAGTGAAATGCTGAATACAACAGGTGTAGTAGACCTTACAGTGAAATGCTGAATACAACAGGTGTAGTAGACTTTACAGTGAAATGCTGAATACAACAGGTGTAGTAGACCTCACAGTGAAATGCCGAATACAACAGGTGTAGTAGACCTCACAGTGAAATGCCGAATACAACAGGTGTAGTAGACCTCACAGTGAAATGCTGAATACAACAGGTGTAGTAGACCTCACAGTGAAATGCTGAATACTACAGGTGTAGTAGACTTTACAGTGAAATGCTGAATACAACAGGTGTAGTAGACCTTACAGTGAAATGCTGAATACAACAGGTGTAGTAGACCTTACAGTGAAACGCTGAATACAACAGGTGTAGTAGACCTCACAGTGAAATGCTGAATACAACAGGTGTAGTAGACCTTACAGTGAAATGCTGAATACAACAGGTGTAGTAGACCTCACAGTGAAATGCTGAATACAACAGGTGTAGTAGACCTCACAGTGAAATGATGAATACAACAGGTGTAGTAGACCTTACAGTGAAATACTGAATACAACAGGTGTAGTAGACTTTACAGTGAAATGCTGAATACAACAGGTGTAGACTTTACTGTGAAATGCTTACTGACGAGCCCCTAACCGACAGTGAAGTTAAAAAAATATGGATAGGAATAAGAGATAAAAGTAACAGGTAATTAAAGAGCAGCAGTAAAATAACAATATATACATGGGGGTGCCAGTACAGAGTCAATGTGCGGGGGCACCAGTTAGTTGAGGTAGTATGAACATGTAGGTAGAGTTATTGAAGTGACTATGCATAGAAGACAGCAGAGAGTGGCAGTGGTGTGGAGAGGGGGCAGTACAAATAGTCTGGGTAGCCATTTGATTAGCTGTTCAGGAGTCTTATGGCTTGGAGGTAGAAGCTGTTTAGAAGCCTCTTGGACCCAGACTTGGTGCTCAGGTACCGCTTGCCTTGTGGTAGCAGAGAGAACAGTCTATGACTAGGGTGGCTGGTCAATTAGCCTTTTAAAAATGATAAACTTGGATAGCTAACAACAACGTGCCATTGGAACACAGGAGTGATGGTTGCTGATAATGGGCCTCTGTACGCCTATGTAGATATTCCATAAATTTAAAAAACACTGTGATCTAATTAAAAATGAGTTTTTCAGCACCAATGACAAACGCCCTAATTACTGTCCCAATAAGGGATATCTCCAGGGGCGTGCTTAATGGACCAGTATACTTAGACCATGTCCAGTCCAGTTTAAATCCTCGCTAGGCAGGGTAGATCTGAAACAACTTCACAGGTGGAAGCAATAGGATGAATACACCTTGAAGTAAATCTCAGATCTGTTAAATGAACACTCGATTGTTATTGATCATAGTGATTTAGGAGTAGCATCGTTAAAACAGGACAATATACCCCACCGACATTACACAACTAAACTGAAACCCCTTAAATTGCTGAAATAAGTATGCCTAAATCGAAATCAGATGAACCGATACGTGACGCGGACATAGCGCCATAGCAGGAAGCTTGTAAAACTGTCAAGCCAAGAGGTTGTGAGTTCAAATCCCAGGTGAGGACATGTTGAATAATAATGACTGTATAAATGTACATACACAAATGTAATTATGTGTCAAATGTAAATTGAAAATATTGTTAAAAGCACTGTGTAAGTATCCCTAATCCTGCCAGCAGACAAAGAACGATCAGTGGCCCACCAATCAGGGCCTTGATTGAACCGGCAACAGTAACCAGGCTTGATGTGTAATGGAACAATAATTTTTTTTTTTTGGGGGGGGGGGGGGGGCGTTTCTTTGGGACCATCAGGCGACGTCCTGACAACTGATACACAGGAAAGGTTCTTGCAAACGTTCCCATGAAACATGTCTAGAACATAACCATGGCAACCATGTTCTCAGAAACCCTCAAAAAACTGGGCATATGAAACGTGTCTAGAATAATTAATATTGTACGACACACTGCATTCGGGAAAGTATTCAGACCCCTTTAACTGTTTCCACATTTTGTTACGTTACAGCCTTATTCTAAAATTGATTAAATAAAACATTATCCTCATCAATCCACACACAATACCCCATAATGACGTCACAATACCCCATAATGACAAAGCGAAAACTGTTCCTTTTTATTTTTGCAAATGAATTAAAATAAAAACAGAAATACCTTATTTACAAAAGTATTCAGACCCTTTGCTATGAGACTTGAAATTGAGCTCAGGTGCATCCTGTTTCCATTGATAATCCTTGAGATGTTTCTACAACTTTATTGGAGTCCACCTGTGGTAAAATCAATATATTGGACATGAATTGGAGAAGCACACACCTGTCTATATAAGATCCCACAGTTGACAGTGTGTGAGGTTGAAGGAATTGTCTGCAGAAAAAAAATCTGCAGCATTGAAGGTCCCCAAGAACACAGTGGCCTCCATCATTCTGAAATGGAGAGATCCTTGAGGAAAACCTGTTGCAAAGCCCACAGGACCTCAGAATGAGTAGTTGCTGTGTGACTGAGTAGACTGAGTAGACGTTGTGTGACTGAGTAGACTGAGTAGTCTTTGACTGGGTAGTCATTGTGTGACTAAGTAGTCTGAGTAGTTGTCGACTAAGTAGTCGTTGTGTGACTGAGTAGACTGAGTAATCGTCGACTGAGTAGTTGTTGTGTGACTGAGTAGTCTGAGTAGTTGTCGACTAAGTAGTTGTTGTGTGACTTGAGTAGACTGAGTAGTCGTTGTGTGACAGAGTAGACTGAGTAGTCGTCGACTGAGTAGTTGTTGTGTGACTGAGTAGACTGAGTAGTCGTCGACTGAGTAGTCGTGGTGTAACTGAGTAGTCGCTGTGTGACTGAGTAGACTGAGTAGTCGCTGTGTGACTGAGTAGACTGAGTAGTCGCTGTGTGACTGAGTAGACTGAGTAGTCGCTGTGTGACTGAGTAGACTGAGTAGTCGCTGTGTGACTGAGTAGACTGAGTAGTCGTGGTGTGACTGAGTAGTCGCTGTGTGACTGAGTAGACCGAGTAGTCGCTGTGTGACTGAGTAGACTGAGTAGTCGCTGTGTGACTGAGTAGACTGAGTAGTCGCTGTGTGACTGAGTAGACTGAGTAGTCGCTGTGTGACTGAGTAGACTGAGTAGTCGTGGTGTGACTGAGTAGTCGCTGTGTGACTGAGTAGACTGAGTAGTCGTTGTGTGACTGAGTAGACTGAGTAGTCGCTGTGTGACTGAGTAGTCGCTGTGTGACTGAGTAGACTGAGTAGTCGTTGTGTGACTGAGTATACTGAGTAGTCGCTGTGTGACTGAGTAGACTGAGTAGTCGCTGTGTGACTGAGTAGACTGAGTAGTCGCTGTGTGACTGAGTATACTGAGTAGTCGCTGTGTGACTGAGTAGACTGAGTAGTCGCTGTGTGACTGAGTAGACTGAGTAGTCGCTGTGTGACTGAGTAGACTGAGTAGTTGTGGTGTGACTGAGTAGTCGCTGTGTGACTGAGTAGACTGAGTAGTCGCTGTGTGACTGAGTAGACTGAGTAGTCGCTGTGTGACTGAGTAGTCGCTGTGTGACTGAGTAGACTGAGTAGTCGCTGTGTGACTGAGTAGACTGAGTAGTCGCTGTGTGACTGAGTAGTCGCTGTGTGACTGAGTAGACTGAGTAGTCGCTGTGTGACTGAGTAGACTGAGTAGTCACTGTGTGACAGAGTAGACTGAGAAGTCGCTGTGTGACTGAGTAGACTGAGTAGTCGTGGTGTGACTGAGTAGTCGCTGTGTGACTGAGTAGACTGAGTAGTCGTTGTGTGACTGAGTAGACTGAGTAGTCGCTGTGTGACTGAGTAGTCGCTGTGTGACTGAGTAGACTGAGTAGTCGTTGTGTGACTGAGTAGACTGAGTAGTCGCTGTGTGACTGAGTAGACTGAGTAGTCGCTGTGTGACTGAGTAGACTGAGTAGTCGCTGTGTGACTGAGTAGTCGCTGTGTGACCGAGTAGACTGAGTAGTCGCTGTGTGACTGAGTAGACTGAGTAGTCGCTGTGTGACTGAGTAGACTGAGTAGTCGCTGTGTGACTGAGTAGACTGAGTAGTCGCTGTGTGACTGAGTAGACTGAGTAGTCGTGGTGTGACTGAGTAGTCGCTGTGTGACTGAGTAGACTGAGTAGTCGCTGTGTGACTGAGTAGACTGAGTAGTCGCTGTGTGACTGAGTAGACTGAGTAGTCGCTGTGTGACTGAGTAGACTGAGTAGTCACTGTGTGACAGAGTAGACTGAGTAGTCGCTGTGTGACTGAGTAGACTGAGTAGTCGTGGTGTGACTGAGTAGTCGCTGTGTGACTGAGTAGACTGAGTAGTCGTTGTGTGACTGAGTAGACTGAGTAGTCGCTGTGTGACTGAGTAGTCGCTGTGTGACTGAGTAGACTGAGTAGTCGTTGTGTGACTGAGTAGACTGAGTAGTCGCTGTGTGACCGAGTAGACTGAGTAGTCGCTGTGTGACTGAGTAGACTGAGTAGTCGCTGTGTGACTGAGTAGTCGCTGTGTGACCGAGTAGACTGAGTAGTCGCTGTGTGACTGAGTAGACTGAGTAGTCGCTGTGTGACTGAGTAGACTGAGTAGTCGCTGTGTGACTGAGTAGACTGAGTAGTCGCTGTGTGACTGAGTAGACTGAGTAGTCGTGGTGTGACTGAGTAGTCACTGTGTGACTGAGTAGACTGATTAGTCGCTGTGTGACTGAGTAGACTGAGTAGTCGCTGTGTGACTGAGTAGACTGAGTAGTCGCTGTGTGACTGAGTAGTCGCTGTGTGACTGAGTAGACTGAGTAGTCGCTGTGTGACTGAGTAGACTGAGTAGTCGCTGTGTGACTGAGTAGTCGCTGTGTGACTGAGTAGACTGAGTAGTCGCTGTGTGACTGAGTAGACTGAGTAGTCGCTGTGTGACTGAGTAGTCGCTGTGTGACTGAGTAGACTGAGTAGTCGCTGTGTGACTGAGTAGACTGAGTAGTCGCTGTGTGACTGAGTAGACTGAGTAGTCACTGTGTGACTGAATAGACTGAGTAGTCGTTGTGTGACTGAGTAGTCGTTGTGTGACTGAGTAGACTGAGTAGTCGCTGTGTGACTGAGTAGACTGAGTAGTAGCTGTGTGACTGAGTAGACTGAGTAGTCGCTGTGTGACTGAGTAGACTGAGTAGTCGCTGTGTGACTGAGTAGACTGAGTAGTCGTTGTGTGACTGAGTAGACTGAGTAGTCGCTGTGTGACTGAGTAGACTGAGTAGTCGCTGTGTGACTGAGTAGACTGAGTAGTCGCTGTGTGACTGAGTAGACTGAGTAGTCGCTGTGTGACTGAGTAGACTGAGTAGTCACTGTGTGACTGAATAGACTGAGTAGTCGTTGTGTGACTGAGTAGTCGTTGTGTGACTGAGTAGACTGAGTAGTCGCTGTGTGACTGAGTAGACTGAGTAGTAGCTGTGTGACTGAGTAGACTGAGTAGTCGCTGTGTGACTGAGTAGACTGAGTAGTCGCTGTGTGACTGAGTAGACTGAGTAGTCGTTGTGTGACTGAGTAGACTGAGTAGTCGCTGTGTGACTGAGTAGACTGAGTAGTCGCTGTGTGACTGAGTAGACTGAGTAGTCGCTGTGTGACTGAGTAGACTGAGTAGTCGCTGTGTGACTGAGTAGACTGAGTAGTCGCTGTGTGACTGAGTAGACTGAGTAGTCGCTGTGTGACTGAGTAGACTGAGTAGTCGCTGTGTGACTGAGTAGACTGAGTAGTCGTTGTGTGACTGAGTAGACTGAGTAGTCGTTGTGTGACTGAGTAGACTGAGTAGTCGCTGTGTGACTGAGTAGACTGAGTAGTCGTTGTGTGACTGAGTAGACTGAGTAGTCGCTGTGTGACTGAGTAGACTGAGTAGTAGCTGTGTGACTGAGTAGACTGAGCAGTCGTTGTGTGACTGAGTAGACTGAGTAGTCGCTGTGTGACTGAGTAGACTGAGTAGTCGCTGTGTGACTGAGTAGACTGAGTAGTCGCTGTGTGACTGAGTAGACTGAGTAGTCGCTGTGTGACTGAGTATACTGAGTAGTCGCTGTGTGACTGAGTAGACTGAGTAGTCGCTGTGTGACTGAGTAGACTGAGTAGTCGCTGTGTGACTGACTAGACTGAGTAGTCGCTGTGTGACTGAGTAGACTGAGTAGTCTGTTGTGTGACTGAGTAGACTGAGTAGTCGCTGTGTGACTGAGTAGACTGAGTAGTCGCTGTGTGACTGAGTAGACTGAGTAGTCGCTGCGTGACTGAGTAGACTGAGTAGTCGTTGTGTGACTGATATTTATTTATTTCCACGGCACAGATAAGATCCTTCATGTAGTGTGTGTGTGTGTGTGTGTGTGTGTGTGTGTGTGTGTGTGTGTGTGTGTGTTTAGAAAAACAGTGTAACGTTTATCTAAACTTTTCCCATCTGTAAGGGGTTACTGAGATGGTTGTGGTAGTGATGTTACATTTGATGCCGGACCTACGAGGCATTGGTTGAAATCCCTAAGTAGTGTGCCGATGCCTGCATCACTTCATCAGAAGACTGTGATCAATGACTTCGGAAGTCTTGTTTTGTCAAATAGCCGCCTGACTGGCTGGGTAGACTCTGCATGAAACACCACCTATCCCTGATAATTAGGCTTGGGCGGTATACCGTATACAGGGATATTTTGGAAAAAGCCACAAGATGATTTCTCAGGTTACACTCACCCCAATTTGATCGCCTCCATTTCCGCGGCAACCAGTGATCCGGGTCAACAGCATCAATGTAACAGTTTTGCTTCCGTCCCTCTCCTCGCCCCTACCTGGGCTCGAACCAGGGACCCTCTGCACACATCAACAACCGACACCCTTAAAGCATCGTTACCCATCGCTCCACAAAAGCCACGGCCCTTGCAGAGCAAGGGGAACAACTACTTCAAGGTCTCTGAGCAAGTGACGTCACTGATTGAAACGCTATTAGCACCACCGCTAACTAGCTAGCCATTTCACACCAGTTACAGGTGCATACCATCCAGCATTTTACTCGCTAATGTTCAATCCAGGTGTGCAAAGCTCTTAGAGACTTCCCAAAGAAAGACTCACAGCTGTAATCACTGCAAAAGGTGATTCTAACATGTATCGACTCAGGGGTGTGAATACTTATGTTAATTAGATATTTCTGTGTTTCTTTTTTTTCAATAAATTTGCTAAAAATTTTTTTAAAAAACACATGTTTTCACTTTGTCATTATGGTTGGTATTGTGTGTAGTTGGGTGAGAGAAAAAAAACGTTATTTTAATCCATTTCAAATTCAGGCTGTAGTCCAACGCTCTAACCACTAGGCTACCTGCTGGTTACTAGTCCAACACTCTAACCACTAGGCTACCTGCTGATTACTAGTCCAACACTCTAACCACTAGGCTACCTGCTGGTTACTAGTCCAACACTCTAACCACTAGTCTACCTGCTGGTTACTAGTCCAACACTCTAACCACTAGGCTACCTGCTGGTTACTAGTCCAACACTCTAACCACTAGGCTACCTGCTGGTTACTAGTCCAACACTCTAACCACTAGGCTACCTGCCGCCCCATAAATCAAGGGGTGTGAAACCTTTCTGAAGGCTATGAATATAGTCTATGTTTAAGCTACTTTTTAAATCATCAAAAGTTTAATAATTAGTGCTGAGCGTTTAAACCAAAAATGTATTTTATTTTTTATTTTTTTATTTTAAACAACTAATTGACCAACGTCCGGTTAAATTATTTGAATTCCATTTCGTTCTTTTTTTTCTTTTTTTTTCCGCAAGCTCAATTTTGAAGATTGCGCAGTTTCTCTATAGATAAAATCAGATCAAAAACCAAACCGAACTGTGCGATGTAGTAGGGAGTTGTAGTTTGCAACTGGGCAACGTTCTACATAGTTTAGCGCAGAAAGTGTGGTAAATAACTACAAGCCGATCTTGTCCGATCTGAGACGCAGAGAAGAGGCAGAAGAACTCGATAGAGGGAAAGAGAGCAGTTGCTTTGTGAGTTATTTCCACCTGAAAATACATGACCTAAGATTGATAGTATTCAGCAGTCATAAAAGTAGACCTCATTTACTGTGAAGAACTACTAAAATAGTGATTTTTGTCAGACAGCAGCTCTATAGAGATGAGATGATGACTTGGAATGCAACAGTCATAAAATAAAACTAATGTAATATACACAACATCTGAAATATTTTATTAAAATAAAGTCATGTGAATGAATGATAGTTAATAAGTGATAAGCAGTAATCTGCAGTCACTATAACATGATGGGATTTTTTTTTTTTTGTCTAGCAGGTTAATGAACTCCGGGCTCTATGCGTTCTCTGGAAAATGATACAACTGTAAGTGGAAGGTCAATGACATTCTGCTGGCGGGTCGTGCATTATTTTTCCACAGAACGCATGGCCCCTCTTTTGATTGGCCCTCACTTGTCTGACAATGGGCCGCGGCGCGTGCCGAGTCTCTCACTACCTGCTGCCAGTGTCGTTTTCTCATAGTAGGCTTTGGTAGGTGTTGTATTGGGAAACAACATGGGGGTCAAAGTAGATTGTTTGATTGGGTGTGGGGTGTGTGGGGAAACAACTGTATTTTGAAATACATCACTGGAATCTAACAAGTAGGTTAGATTGTATTTTTCAACAAGAGAGTTGGACGCAAGTATCTACGTTACCAAAAAAAACAAACACAATGACCCCAAATACTACATCAACAGAATGACTACGGTAGGCAGCTACAGGCTTGGCCAACATACTGCACAAAGATAACAGGTCGGAGAAGCCTGCCAATTCACACAATGCCTCAGCAAGAAATACAAAGTACTAGCTCTTCATTCCCTTTTGCGCCATACACTGAGTTGAGTCATGGTATATTTTCCTGCATGCATATACACTGAGTGGACAAAACATTAGGAACACCTGCTCTTTCCATGACACAGACTGACCAGGTGAATCCAGGTGAAAAGTTATGATCCCTTTATTAATGTCACTTGTTAAATCCAGGGGATCAAAGGTCAAATAATGCTGTTTAAGCCTTGACACAACTGAAACATGGATTGTGTCTGTGTGCTATTCAGAGGGTGAATGGGGGCAAGACAAAATATTGAAGTGCCTTTGAACAGGGTATGGTAGTAGGTGCCAGGTGCATCGGTTTGTTTCAAGAACTGCAACGCTGCTGGGTTTTTCACACTCAACAGTTTCCCGTGTGTATCACGAATGGTCCACCACCCAAAGGACATTTAGTCAACTCGACACAACTGTGGGAAGCATTGGAGTCAACATGGACCAGCATTCCTGTGGAACGCTTTCGAGACCTTGCAGAGTCCATGCCACAATACATTGATGCTCTTCTGAGGGCAAAAGGGGGGGTGCAACTCAATAGGAAGTTGTTCATTACGTTTTGTACATTCAGTGTATAATTTTTTGGTTCAAATCACCTCTATAGAAACACTTTTTTTTAAAGCAACAGCTTCACCGATCCATTAACCGTTCCAAGGATTTGAAAGCCTTTCTCAAAAGACAAAACAACAACGCAGTACATCTATATGTAGCTCTGTATCAAATCAATGAAGAAACACATCCTGAGGAGACATCAGCCTCCCACCACATAGGACGCATTCAGAACAGTCAGGGGGAGAGAGAGAGAGAGAGAGAGATAAACATAAAGCCACACTCAGTAAAGTATCTCAGCTGATTCAGATCTCAGCTATGTGATCTGCCTCAGGCTTAGGAACCATATCTACGGCTACGTTTACACAGGCAACACAATTCTGATCTTTTGCCCAATTATTCGGCAAAATATAATTTTTATTTTTTATTTTTTTATTTAACCATTATTTTTTATTTTACCAGGTAAGTTGACTGAGAACACATTCTCATTTACAGTCAACGGCCTGGGGGATAGTTATGGGGGAATAGCGGGGCGGGATCTGATCTGATCTGATCCGATCTGTTCAAAAGACCAACTACTGGTCAAAAGATGTGTAAACTCAGCCTTAAACATCTTCACAGCAATATAAGCACAGAGATATTGGCTAAACCGCTTCATTTACTACTCTGCTTTATATCCTATCTTGACGCCTTCATACCAGAAGACTGGACTGGAGAGAGAGCTGCTTAGTGAATCTCCATTCATACCAGAAGACTGGACTGGAGAGAGAGCTGCTTAGTGAATCTCCATTCATACCAGAAGACTGGACTGGGGAGAGAGCTGCTTAGTGAATCTCCATTCATAAACCAAACAGTGGCTCCCTGCCTGCTCCCCCTTGCATACAGAAAACCCCACCCCCACCATCTCCCCCCTCTCTCTCACACACACACACATAAACACACACACACACACACACACACTCACAAAAACAAGAGCACATCCACGTAACAGACATCTTCCCCCACACTCACAACACACCACCTGTTATGACGATGGTTGAGGTATATACATTTCTTACCGTATAGAAGCCGATCCTACACAGAGCTAAGGACAGCTGCATGTGCTCAGACATCGTCCCCGGCAACAGCGTTACCCCCGACAACACAACAAGCCAAGCTGGTAGAGAGGTTACTGAATGAGGCCAGGCAGGAAGGAGGGACGACGGAGTGAACAGCGTAGGGAGACGATCGTCGGCGCACTACCAAGTCAACAGGAGACCTGTCGCTCAGCATAGTATGGAACCTGAACCAGCCAATCGTTTACACATCTAATATCTTCCTTGAACTTCAACTGAAAACCGGAGAAGAGGGAAGAGAAACAGGAGGAAGAGGAGGAGCAGGAGGTAAGAGAGGAGGAGCAGGGGGACGGGAGAGGAGGAGCAGAACCACAGAGGAGAAAAAGGAGGAAGGAGTACTCTTCATATTCATTCATAAAACTAAAGAGAAACAATGAGAATGAAGCTGTTAGGCAGAGATTAGTAGGAGGAGGAGGAGGAAGAGGAGGAGGAGGATAGCTCTGTATGGTGATTAAGGGCTCAGATATAACAACTAGCCTACCAGCACACTCCAAAATAAGACTACAAATTGGATTAGAGACAATTACATTTGATTAGAGACAAGTCCAGCTGTTTACACACCAGTGCCCTCACCACACGATGTCAATCAAACTGGGTTGACGTGCGTCATGTTGTTCTGGTCTCGCATTCTGTCTGTCTGCCCGTCTGTCTATATATACGTCTGTCTGTCTGTCTGTCTGTCTGTCTGTCTGTCTGTCTGTCTGTCTGTCTGTTTGTCTGTCTGTCTGTCTGTCAGTCTATATATCTGTCTGTCTGTCAGTCTATATATGTCTGTCTGTCTGTATGTCTATATATCTGTGTCTATATATCTGTCTATCTGTCTGTCTGTCTCTCTATATCTGTCTGCCTATATATATATATATATATGTGTCTGTCTGTCTGTCTGTCTGTCTGTCTGTCTGTCTGTCTGTCTGTCTGTCTGTCTGTCTGTCTGTCTGTCAATATGTCTGTCTGTCTGCCTGCCTGTCAGTCTATATATCTGTCTGTCTGTCAGTCTATATATCTGTCTGTCTGTCAGTCTATATATCTGTCTGCCTATATATATATATATGTGTCTGTCTGTCTGTCTGTCAATATGTCTGTCTGTCTGTCTGTCTGTCTGTCTGTCTGTCTATATATCTGTCTGTCTGTCTCTCTATATCTGTCTGCCTATATATATATATATATGTGTCTGTCTCTCGGCTCAACTCCGTCTATCAATGCAGCCGACATCCCACTTAAAGGGAGTGTAGCACCTATTTCTGAACGTCAGAAACGCATATAATAATAACTTAAATAAATGGTTATAATATTGTAATGTTGTTCTAAAAGTTTGGTTTTGAGATTTTCTCCAAATCAGCTTTAACTTAGGAAACAATCCCACAATGCCCTGCAGTCAATGTGTCACACGTTGAATGAAAAATATAGTAAAAAGTGGAACAGATTTGTGAGAATGAGGCGGCGAATTGTAAGTCTACTTCTTGCTGAAGCACATTTCATCCCTGAGAACTTCCACGGCTATCAACAAATGGAAAGAGTGCTTCAGCAAGAGGTCGCTTCTCAAAGTGGATGCTGTCCCTACCATTAATGTGGCTTCTAAAGCATCTCAAACAGCCAACAATACCAGCATTATCAATGAGCATTATCACTGGGCAAGGAAGTGAACCGTGTAAATGAAAGAGCTAGCTTGCTTACCTCTATGCTAACATTAGCTAGCTATAGAGCTACCGCGTTTAGCTCACGTCTTCCATCTAAATAGCACTGATATAACGAACCAAATGGAAACATGTCTGCCAGCTGTTGGTAGCTAACTGCCGATGCTGTCATAGACAGTACAAGCCTATGGGTAAGAGTCGTTTTCAAGGTGTTTGTGGGGTCTGAGCATTGCGGTAATTCGGTTGATCTGTGGCTCTGGGTGCGGGCTAACCGATAGCGTCATTGCGCAAAATGATACGCACCGTCATCTGGACGGAGGTGCGCAATAAAAGTTCAACATTCACCTTCTTGCTACCATTTCTGTCAAGCCGTCTCCGCAGACAGTTTGATGCACATGTTGGATGAATCCAATGTACGCACCACACAGAACGCATTGCAACAGAAAACGCACCACACAGAACGCACCACACAGAACGCACTGCAACTGCCTCTGCAACGCAACGCTGAAAGGTTTAACGCAGCGTTCCATTGAAAATGTACTTCAGGTGTACCAAAACACAATGACGCTGTTGGTGTGATTGAGGCGTAAAGGCTTCGGTCATGGATCCGATCACGGATCCGGGTGGCATTCTGGTCATGGATCCGATCACGGATCGGTTGGCATTCTGGTCATGGATCCGATCACGGATCAGTTGGCATTCTGGTCATGGATCTGATCACGGATCCGGGTGGCACTCTGGTCATGGATCCGATCACAGATCGGTTGGCATTCTGGTCATGGATCCGATCGCGGATCGGTTGGCATTCCGGTCATGGATCTGAACACGGATCCGGGTGGCATTCCGGTCATGGATCCGATCACAGATCGGTTAGCATTTCTTTAGAAGTTCCGGAGCCAGGCTTCTGTGGAGGGGTGGATTGTGGATAATGGTCCATGGGAACGTTTATTTTTGATCTAAAGAATCATTGTGGTCACAATTGCTTCTTGTTGTAGAGGCAGAGGATAATGTTACCTTTGCTATAGCTAGCTATCGTCTTCCTCCGTTTATGAATGAATTTGTGGCTATTTCTTTCTAGCTGGCAAAATAAGTGAGCCAGATGTTGTTTGTGTCATATGTCGAAAACATAGCCACGTTTATTACTGGTATGGGCAAGTAAATATCCTAAACCAGCAGATAGAGTGACAGCCGCAAGCTAAAACCAGGGAGAGATTTCAAATTCTGTTTCATCTGCTGCTAGCTTGCTAATGTTCACTCAAATATGTTTTTCTACATGTATAAAATGAAATTAGATGTATATTCTATAAAGATTGTAATTGTGTCAACATGTTGTGAATATTGTAGAAAAATCATCACAGTCGTTTTCCATAGTGCAACTTGGTGCGTACCAGCTCATCATGTACGGTAGACTACAGACAGACAACATGTTCCTCCATCATGTACAGTAGACTACAGATAGACAATATGTTCCTCCAATCATCATGATCTCATTCTACCAGGTCAACATATGTTTCCGGTCAACATTAACTTGGGTCCTTTTGGGGGGGAAAGCCTCGCTTGCTACAGTTTTAGTCAAACAGTGCATGATAACAATTGAGCATCACAAAGATTAAACCAAGACTTTGGATCAAACTTTTTCAATACCTTGTTTTGCCTGATAAACACTAAACTGAAATCTGTGCCCAAGTAAGTGTCCATTCCATTGCCTGCAGGTATTATACATTATAATGCACTTATAATGCATTATAGAACTTGTTATAAACTGTACTGTAAGTCTGAGCCTACCTTCCTGCTGAGGTTCAGTTCAGAACGCTGTGAGTCTGAAGGACCTTTATTGATTTTCTCTGAGAGAGACAGACTGATGGTGCCAGGTCTCTGGCGGAGACACCAGGGAAAGTGCCCAGCATGTAAGCTGGTTATTAAGTGCCTGATTATTTGTTCAGGACAAGCAGAAAGCTCTCTGTTCCAGCTGTGTGACAGACAGACAGACAGACAGACAGACAGGCAGACAGGCAGGCAGGCAGGCAGGCAGGCAGGCAGACAGGCAGACAGACAGACAGGCAGACAGGCAGACAGGCAGACAGGCAGGCAGGCAGGCAGGCAGACAGGCAGACAGGCAGGCAGGCAGGCAGGCAGGCAGGCAGGCAGGCAGGCAGGCAGACCAAACAGACAGGCAGACCAAACAGACGAACCAAGGCACTTCACTTGAAAATACTTAAAAATCCCCAAAGCCTGCAAATCTTCTTTTATTTTATTATTATTATTTTTTTTTTTACATGTAAAAGCAAATGTAAAGTTGTACCACAGTAACTGAATATTTCAAAAACTGGCCCAAATAAGTAATGAGTTGTATAAACTTCATGCCAGCCACTGAAAGGAACTCGTTCAGTTTGAGTTGCAGCCAGAACGAGTGTGACTGGACAGGAGGAGTGAAAACAGGTCGGTTCTATTCACTTTCATCAAAGTGAGATCAGGAGAGAAAACAGAATGACAAACAAGAATGTATTGTCCATTACAGAGCCTTTAGAAAGTATTCACACCCCTTGACCTATTCCACATTTTGTCCACAAATGTATTGAAAAGAAAATACAGAAATAACTAATTTACACTCCTGAGTCCATGTTTGAATCATCTTAAACAGTGATTACAGATTACGAGTCTTTATGGAGATGTCTCTAAGAGCTTTGCACACTTGGATTGTACAATATTTGCACATTATTATTTTTTAAATTCTTCAACCTCTGTCAAGTTGGTTGTTGATCATTGCTAGAAAGCCATTTTCAAGTCTTTCTACTAATTTTCAAGCCGATTTAAGTGTGTAACTCAAGAACATTTAATGTCGTCTTGGTAAGCAGACAGATATATAGACAGACAGACAGATATATATATATATAGACAGACAGACAGACAGACAGACAGATATATAGACAGACAGACAGATATATAGACAGACAGACAGATATATAGACAGACAGACAGATATATATATATATAGACAGACAGACAGACAGACAGATATATAGACAGGCAGACAGATATATAGACAGGCAGACAGATATATAGACAGGCAGACAGATATATAGACAGACAGACAGATATATAGACAGACAGACAGATCTATAGACAGGCAGACAGATATATAGACAAGCAGACTGATATATAGACAGACAGACAGATATATAGTCAGGCCTTGTGTTTTAGGTTATTGTCCTGCTGAAAGGTGAATTCATCTCCCAGTGTCTGGTGGAAAGCAGACTGAACCAGGTTTTCCTCTAGGATTATGTCTGTGCTTAACTCCATTCTATTTCTTTATTATCCTGAAAAACTCCCCAGTCCTTAAAGATTACAAGAATTTCGTAACATGATGCAGCCACCACTATGCTTGAAAATATGGGGAGGGGTTACCAGTAATGTGATGTATTGGATTTGTCCCAAAAATAACACTTTGTATTCAGGACAAAAAATGTATTGCTTTGTCACATGTTTTGCAGTATTACTTTAGTGCCTTGTGGCAAACAGGATGCATGTTTTGCAGTATTACTTTAGTGCCTTGTTGCAAACAGGATGCATGTTTTAGAGTATTTATTTAGCTTATTATTGTGGAGTAACTAAAATGTTGTTGATCCATCCTCAGTTATCTCCTATCGCTCTTTCTCTCTTTCTTTCTGTCTCTCTCTCGGAGGACCTGAGCCCTAGGACCATGCCTCAGGACTACCTGGCATGATGACTCCTTGCTGTCCCCAGTCCACCTGGTCGTGCTGCTGCTCCAGTTTCAACTGTTCTGCCTGCGGCTATGGAACCCTGACCTGTTCACCGGACGTGCTACCTGTCCCAGACCTGCTGTTTTCAACTCTCTAGAGACAGCAGGAGCAGTAGAGATACTCTGACTGATCGGCTATGAAAAGCCAACTGACATTTACTCCTGAGGTGCTGACTTGCTGCACCCTCGACAACCACTGTGATTAACATTACTTGACCCTGCTGGTCATCTATGAACATTTGAACATCTTGGCCATGTTCTGTTATAATCTCCACCCGGCACAGCCAGAAGAGGACTGGCCACCCCTCATAGCCTGATTCCTCTCTAGTGTGTGTGTGTGTGTGTGTGTGTGTGTGTGTGTGTGTGTGTGTGTGTGTGTGTGTGTGTGTGTGTGTGTGTGTGTGTGTGTGTGTGTGTGTGTGTCTGTCTGTCTGTCTGTCTACACAGCTTCCTCTCCATCGCTGTACTGTTACAGCAGCAACGCCCATCCCTAGAATGTAGGCAAGAACCCAAGACCCTAATCTCCTGGTCACAGGTTGGCATTGCACCCTGGCTGAAATAAAGGCAACAACATCGAGATGTGGGAAGGTAATATCCAAAAGCACAATACAACCAATTCCACCTTGAAGTGTATCCTGTCAAAGCAGGTCAGTACAGTAGTGCACACAAAGCTTGGCAAAAGAGCCTAACCGGTCGTCTAGTGTAATCAAACACACGTCCTTTAGTGGGGCGCCGAAAGAAGTTGGTATGAAATAAACATAACCCTGCACACTCATAAGCTCCACCACTTCGTTCACTAACAACCATCCTGACCCAGCTCCACCACGTACCTTCATTCACTAACAACCATCCTGACCCAGCTCCACCACGTACCTTCGTTCACTAACAACCATCCTGACCCAGCTCCACCACGTACCTTCATTCACTAACAACCATCCTGACCCAGCTCCACCACGTACCTTCATTCACTAACAACCATCCTGACCCAGCTCCACCACGTACCTTCATTCACTAACAACCATCCTGACCCAGCTCCACTCAGATCACACCCTGACCAACCAAAACATAGAAATATACAAAGTAAACTATGGTCAGGGTGTGACATTAGCGACCTGTAACATGGCAGATCTGGAAGAGTCTGGTCGACTGGCAGATCTGGAAGAGTCTGGTTGACTGGCAGCTCTGGCTGCTCCATGCTGATTGGCTGCCCCATGCTGACTGGCAGCTCTGGCTGCTCCATGCTGACTGGCTGCTCCATGCTGACTGACAGCTCTGGCTGCTCCATGCTGACTGGCAGCTCTGGCTGCTCCATGCTGACTGACTGCTCTGGCTGCTCCATGCTGACTGGCTGCTCTGGCTGCTCCATGCTGACTGGCGGCCCTGGCTGCTCCATGCTGACTGGCAGCTCTGGCTGCTCCATGCTGACTGGCTGCTCCATGCTGACTGGCTGCTCTGGCTGCTCCATGCTGACTGGCGGCCCTGGCTGCTCCATGCTGACTGGCGGCCCTGGCTGCTCCATGCTGACTGGCGGCCCTGGCTGCTCCATGCTGACTGGCGGCTCTGGCTGCTCCATGCTAACTGGCAGCTCTGGCGGCTCCTTGCAGACTGGCAGCTCTGGCGGCTCCTTGCAAACTGGCAGCTTTGGCGGCATCCTGCAGACTGGCAGCTCTGGCGGCTCCTTGCAGACTGGCAGCTCCCTGCAGACTGGCAGCTCCTTGCAGACTGGCAGCTCTATGCAGACTGGCAGCTCTATGCAGACTGGCAGCTCTATGCAGACTGGCAGCTCAATGCAGACTGGCAGCTCCTTGCAGACTGGCAGCTCCTTGCAAACTGGCAGCTCCTTGCAAACTGGCAGCTCCTTGCAAACTGGCAGCTCCTTGCAAACTGGCAGTTCTGAACAGGCGGGAGACTCCGGCAGCGCTGTAGAGAAGGAAGGCTCTAACAGCGCTAAACAGGCGGGAGACTCCGACAGCGCTGAAGAGGAGGAAGGCTCTGGCAGCGCTGGACAGGCGAGGCGCACTGTAGGCCTGATGCGTGGTGCTGGCACTGGTGGTACTGGGCCGAGGACACGCACAGGAAGCCTGGTGCGGGGAGCTGCTACCGGAGGGCTGGGGTGTGGAGGTGGTACTGGAAAGACCAGACCGTGCAGGCGCACTGGAGCTCTTGAGCACCGAGCCTGCCCAACCTTACCTGGTTGAATGCTCACGGTCGGCCTGCCAGTGCGGCGAGGTGGAATAGCCCGCACTGGGCTATGCAGGCGAACCGGAGACACCGAGCGCAAGGCTGGTGCCATGTAAGCCGGCCCAAGGAGACGCACTGGGGACCAGCTGCGTAGAGCCGGCTTCATGGCATTAGGCTCGACGCTCAATCTAGCCCGGCCGACACGCGGAGCTGGAATATACCGCACCGGGCTATGCACCCGCACTGGAGACACCGTGCGCACCACTGCATAACACGGTGCCTGTCCGGTCTCTCTAGCCCCCCGTTAAGCACAGGGAGTCTGCCCAGGTCTCCTACCTGGCGTAGCCATACTCCCTGTTAGCCCCCCCCCAAGAAATTTTTGGGGCTGCCTCTCGGGCTTCCTTGCCAGCCTTGTTCCCTCATATCGCCGGCTCCTTTCTCCGGCTGCCTCTGCTCTCCTAAGTGCCTCCACCTGTTCCCATGGGAGGCGATCTCTTCCAGCTAGTATCTCCTCCCAAGTGTAACAGCCCTTGCCATCCAAAACGTCCTCCCATGTCCATTCCTCTTTACGCTGCTGTTGCTGCCTGTTGACACGCTGCTTGGTCCGTTGGTGGTGGGTGATTCTGTAACGGTTTTCTGTATGTGAAGGAGAGTCGGACCAAAATGCAGCGTGTCGATTGCGATTCATGTTTAATGAAAAAAAACACACTAAACACAAACACTACAAAAACAATAAACGTAACGAAAACCTAAACAGCCTATCTGGTGAAAACACATAGACAGGAACAATCACCCACCAACACACAGTGAAACCCAGGCTACCTAAATATGGTTCCCAATCAGAGACAATGACGAACACCTGCCTCTGATTGAGAACCATATCAGGCCGAACATAGAACTGGACAAACTAGACATATAACATAGAATGCCCACTCAGATCACACCCTGACCAACCAAAACATAGAAATATACAAAGTAAACTATGGTCAGGGTGTGACATTAGCGACCTGTAACAACAATGTAAGTTCAGGAATGCACCAAAATGCAATTGTATCTCCTCAAAAGATGTAGACCTTATGTATGGCAACAAAACAGCTGGCAACAAAATGATTTCAAACATTGGGGCTGGTGTAACATAAATCGGCCCAAATAAGGCAGCCCTCATAATTATCTACGTGGCAACGCACGACTCCAACACCATCATCAAGTTTGTTGACGACACGACGGTGGTAGGGCCTGATCACCGAAGACGATGAGACAGCCCTATTTTGGGAGGAGGTCAGTGACCTGGCAGTGTGGTGACAGAACGACAACCTCTCCCTCAACATCTGCAAGACAAAGTAGCTGATCGTAAAACTACAGGAAACGGAAGGCCAAGCACGCCCCCATCCACATGTGGAGCGGGTTTTAAGTTCCTTGGTGTCCACACACACCAACACAGTCGTGAAGAAGGCACGACAACATCTCTTCCCCCTCAGGGGGATGAATAGATTCGGCATGGGCCCTTAGATCCTCAAGAAGTTCTACAGCTGCACCATTGAGAGCATCTTGACTGGATGAATCCCCACTTGGTATGGCAACTGCTTGGTATCCGACCGGTAAGGCGCTAGAGAGGGTAGTGTGTACGGCCCAATACATCACTGGAGCCGAGCTCCCTGCCAACCAGGACATCTATACCAGGCGGTGTCAGAGGAAGGCCCAAAAAATTGTCACACTCCAGCCACCCAAATTATAGACGGTTCTCTCTGCTACCGCACTGCAAGCGGTTCTGATGAACAAGTCTGGAACCAACAGAACCTTGAACAGCTTCTACCCCCCCAAGCCATAAAACTGCGAAAATGATTAACCAAATAGTTACCCGGACAGTCTGCATTGACCCCCTTTTAGCACCAACTCTTTGACTCATCACATACGGGTGCTTATTATCTTTACTTAACCTTTATTTCACCTTTATTTCACCTTTATTTCACCTTTATTTCACCTTTATTTAAGCCGTATTTAACCTTTACTTCACCTTTATTTAACCTTTATTTAACCTTTATTTCACCTTTATTTCACCTTTATTTCACCTTTATTTAACTAGGCAAGTCAGTTAAGAACTCATTCTTATTTACAATGACGGCCTACCAGAAGGCCTCCTGCGGGGGGATGGGGGCCTGGGATTAAAAATAATAATACATAATAAATATAGGACAAAACACACATCCTGAAGAGAGACAACACAACACTACATAAAGAGAGACAACACAACACTACATAAAGAGAGACAACACAACACTACATAAAGAGAGACAACACAACACTACATAAAGAGAGACAACACAACACTACATAAAGAGAGACAACACAACACTACATAAAGAGAGACAACACAACACTACATAAAGAGAGACAACACAACACTACATAAAGAGAGACAACACAACACTACATAAAGAGAGACACCACAACACTACATAAAGAGAGACAACACAACACTACATAAAGAGAGACCTAAGACGACAACATAGCATGGCAACAACACAACATGACAACACAGCATGGTAGAAACATAACATGACGACAACATGGTAGCAACACAACATGGTAGCAACACAACAAGGTAGCAACACAACATGGTAGCAACACAATATGGTAGCAACACAATATGGTAGCAACACAACATGGTAGCAACACAACATGGTAGCAACACAACATGGTAGCAACACAATATGGTAGCAACACAATATGGTAGCAACACAACATGGTAGCAACACAACATGGTAGCAACACAACATGGTAGCAACACAACATGGTAGCAACACAATATGGTAGCAACACAACATGGTAGAAACACAATATGGTAGCAACACAACAAGGTAGCAACACAACATGGTAGCAACACAATATGGTAGCAACACAACATGGTAGCAACACAACATGGTAGCAACACAATATGGTAGCAACACAACATGGTAGCAACACAACAAGGTAGCAACACAACATGGTAGAAACACAACATGGTAGCAGCACAAAACATGGTACAAACATTATTGGACACAGACAACAGCACAAAGGGCAAGAAGGTAGAGACAACAATACATCATGCAAAGCAGCCACAACTGTCAGTCAGAGTGTCCATGATTGAGTCTTTGAATGAAGAGGTGGAGATAAAACTGTCCAGTTTGAGTGTTTGTTGCAGCTCGTTCCAGTCGCTAGCTGCAGCGAACTGAAAAGAGATAAGTGTGGAATGTCCGAACCAGGGATGAGTGTGCGTTGGGAACCTTTACCAGAATGTGACTGGCAAAACGGGTGTTGTATGTGGAGGATGAGGGCTATTGTAGGTATCTCAGATAGGGGGGAGTGAGGCCTAAGAGCATTTTATAAATAAGCATCAACCAGTGGGTCTTGCGACGGGTATACAAAGATGACCAGTTTACAGAGGAGGATAGAGTGCAGTGATGTGTCCTATAAGGAGCATTGGTGGTAAATCTGATAGGCGAATGGTAAACAACATCTAGCCACTCGAGAGCATCCTTGTCTACCAATCTATAAATTACGTCTCTGTAATCTAGCATGGGTAGAAAGGTCATCTGAATCAGGTTTAGTTTGGCAACTGGGGTGAAAGAGGAGCGATTACGATAGAGGAAACCAAGTCTAGATTTAACTTTAGCCTGCAGCTTTGATAGGTGCTGAGAGAAGGACAGTGTACCGTCTAGCCATACTCCCAACTACTTGTATGAGGTGACTACCTCAAGCTCTAAACCCTCAGAGGTAAAAATCATTCTTCTTATCTATTCTGTTGCCCAATCACTTTACCCATACCTATATGTACATATCTACCTCAATTACCTCGTACCCCTGTACATCGACTCAGTACTGGTACCCCGTGTATATAGCCATGTTATTACCTCGTACCCCTGCACATCAACTCAGTACTGGTACCCCGTGTATATAGACTCAGTACTGGTTCCTCGTGTACATAGCCATGTTATTACCTCGTACCCCGTGTATATAGACTCAGTACTGGTTCCTCGTGTACATAGCCATGTTATTACCTCGTACCCCGTGTATATAGACTCAGTACTGGTTCCTCGTGTATATAGCCATGTTATTACCTCGTACCCCTACACATTGACTCTGTACTGGTATATATAGCCAAGTTATCTTTACTCAGTGTATTTATCTTTCTGCTATTTCTCTATTTTCTTTCTCTCTGCATTGTTGGGAAGGGTCCGTAAGCAAGCATTTCACTGTTAGTCTACACCTGTTGTTTAAGAAGCATGTGACAAATACATTATGATTTGATCTAGAGAAGGTATTGGCATGATTTTGTTACCTGTGATAAGAAGGATAAACAGCCGCGGAAGATGGCGAGAATTACATTGTCATTGTTCATCCAAATGTAAGCAATACAATAACAACAGAGAACATACAAAGTATGAAAATATATTACCAGATAGTCCATGAACTGTAATTTGAAATCAGTCTTCCGATGAGTCGATCTACTCAATGCGGATGATTGCTGGAGTTCACTTTGCTTTGTATTTCCTCGCCTTTCCATAGAAAACCGGACAAAATAACATCAATCAGGTTGGGAATACCGTCGGAGTGTGTCTGCTTGTATAGTATATGCACCCAACTGTGTATCTAAAATCAATGTATCCACGTTGAATTACATGAATGAATGGATCTATTGGCTGCTACGACCACTTCTGTGTTTCACTCTGTGATAGAAACACTCCCACGACCACCACGCAACATCCACCGGCTCCGTTTGCAAATATGTATCCTGTCAATATCAGTGTCGGTTTGGAGGAAACTACAGCGCTACGTTATTTGTCTCCTTTCACAACGTAGCATATGGATGGTCAGCTGACCAAACCATCCCATTGGTTGAATCAACGTTCTTTTCCACGTCATTTCAACAACAAAAAATATGTAATTTCTTGACGTTGAATCAACGTGGGAAACGAATTGGGTTTTACCCCCTCAACAAAGTTATCAGCGTAAGGGAATTTTTAACCACGTGTTTTACCTAAATCAAATGATATGGAGAAATGTTTTGTTGATTTCACGTTAGTTGATAACTCAACAATTTTTTTCAATCATTTTTCAATCATTTTCAACTTAACTTTCAGGAACATAAATGGAACTTCCTACATTAACTTCCAATGATAAATACTACTGAATGGGTCCAAAAACATGCTGTGATTGATTTATTTTGATATTCCAGACATCACCAAAACGGATTTGCCCTGCCTAGTAGAAGGCTAGAACGCATTGGAGTGGAGGCAGCAGTATGGAGTCACTGTTTTGGATTCATTAAAACAAATATGTGGAGTTCCAGGTACCGGTGGTCATTATTTACAGTGTACAGTAGGACAAACACAAGGCTTAAACTGGGTGTTTAGGTTGTCCCGTTTGGCTTAGGCCCTAAAAAAGATCCTGGCTTCCACATCAAAGGTTTCCAATGGTCTGCCGTTTACCAAAGCACTCTACTCTAGACCGTACATACTGTACTTAGCTTGGCACCTACTGGATACAGAACAAACATAGTTAACCCATCAAACAACAAAGTATTCCAAAAATGACATATTCTCCAAAATATAAGATACAAGTAGTATAAATGGATAATGAAAATCAGACAAATTACTAACTTTTCATAAAACAATTTGGAGTTCTTATTTATCGTGAGGCTACTTGGTTTGAACCTCGAGAACCCCTCTACATAATTACACTTGAAATATCCCACCTCCTAAGTTTTTTTAAACTTCATAAAAGTCACCTTGTCTGAGAGATATTTACATGGTTGTCAAAATGTCACGCCAGGGTAGTTAGCCCTTATGTTAAATGTTTCTAAAATCCCCCGTGGGAGAATGTTAATGGTCGAAAAACGATTGGAACCATTTCCTTGTTTGACTTCTAGGTTTTATTTTTGGCAACTGGTGAGGGGGTGGGTCTCTCTATGTCCAGTGCCCCCTCTCCCAGCTATCCAGGAGGTGTGGCTGTTTTGCATGCTATATCGGTATTCATTGATTGATTCTAGTAAAAAATAAACTTTCTTCCTAAAAACAATTTTGCTCCACTCAAGTGGTCTTCAGTACAATATTTTGGGGTGTTCATAACTCCTCATAGATATGGCTGATGACGCATTATCACATTAGCCAGGTTAAACTAGACTGAAAACTGCTGTTGCAATGTTGTTTCGATGGTGAGTGGAGCATTCAGTCTGGTTTAACCAGGCTATTATCACCAGCATCAAAGAGAAGAAAAAAATCACATTTGATTTTATAATGTGACGCAGACTGTATGCCAGGCTGAAGTAATCCTCTCTCTCTCTCTCTCTCTCTCTCTCTCTCTCTCTCTCTCTCTCTCTCTCTCTCTCTCTCTCTCTCTCTCTCTCTCTCTCTCTCTCTCTCTCTCTCTCTCTCTCTCTCTCTCTCTCTCTCTCTCTCTCTCTCTCTCTCTCTCTCTCTCTCTCTCTCTCTCTCTCTCTCTCTCTCTCTCTCTCTCTCTCTCTCTCTCTCTCTCTCTCTCTCTCTCTCTCTCTCTCTCTCTCTCTCTCTCTCTCTCAATTCAAAAGGACTTTATTGGCATGGGAAACATATGTTTACATTGCCAAAGCAAGTGAAATAGATAATAAACAAACGTAAAATATATCTCTATCTACAGTTCTGCTCTCGTCCTGTTCAATATTTAATGTCCTGCTGTAGCCTGCTGCTGTGCGATAAATGAGATCTCCCTGATCTGAGGAAGAAGAAGGTGGGTGGTTGAGAAGATTGTTGCATATGTTGGACTGTATAAATTAATAATGCAGTAAAAAGTGTTGTATCAAAAATGTATGGTAAATTCACACATGCATGCCAGCCTTCCATACACAGACCAGAATCAAATCAAATTTATATATAAAGCCTCTTCTTACATCAGCTGATATCACAAAGTGCTGTACAGAAACCCAGCCCAAAACCCCAAACAGCAAGCAATGCAGGTGTAGAAGCACGGTGGCTAGGAAAAACTTCCTAGAAAGGCCAGAACCTAGGAAGAAACCTAGAGAGGAACCAGGCTATGTGGGGTGGCCAGTCCTCTTCTGGCTGTGCCGGGTGGAGATTATAACAGAACATGGCCAAGATGTTCAAATGTTCATAGATGACCAACAGGGTCAAATAATAATAGATAATAGATATCATTCACAATTTTTTTTAAATCCCAATAAAAGAGC
This sequence comes from Oncorhynchus clarkii lewisi, assembly GCF_045791955.1. NCBI lineage: Eukaryota > Metazoa > Chordata > Actinopteri > Salmoniformes > Salmonidae > Oncorhynchus > Oncorhynchus clarkii. The sequence continues at coordinate 43,221,068 of NC_092176.1, read as the reverse complement.
AAGTATTATTATTACACATTACATTTAACAAGGAGTCTGCATATCTCTATTTATGTCATTTATTGACGCTTCAAATGAGTGATATCGGCTTCAAACTGCAATCCCTCTTTCATAGTGACCAACCATGACCACTGGGAGGCAGTATTTACCAGAGTATGTTAATGTGTCTCATTCCCTGTAGTAACGTTGTTTCAAATCGAATTCATTTTACGCGGGGTTCGAAATACTGGGGAGCTGGGGAGGAGGGGGCTGGGGAGGGGGGGTGCGGGGCTCAGCTCGTCCGAATGAGACGTTATCTCTCCTAAATGCAACAAAAGTCAAACGTTACTACGTCTAAACAATGCTAATTAAAGCATGACCAATGTTTGTTTAAAACGCAGTGGTAAATATGTTTTACAGTGGCAAATATGAAAATAAAATCTTCAAAATGAAACGAACCTCTTGTCATTTCTAAATGACTGCACGAACCGTTTCCCTGTCCAATAATGGTACTGAAGAGTGGACGTCGTCACTGGCTAGACAATGACGCTGTCCACTCAATAGTGCAACATTTCGGCCTCAGCTGAGCTCCTTTTAAACGCATAGCTTTTCCTTTGTACTTCCTCATTGTCGCAATTTGTTTGCCTTGCGTCCTTGATCAAAAGAAAATAGCCTTAATTCCAATGCATTCAATTTATCAATTGATTTTATCATTGTTTGTTTGGTTTTCAGGTGCGCACGGGCGTTGGTATTCTCCGTGCCTTCCGTGGTCAGAAGAAGTAGACCATTTTATTTTCTATCAATATTTATTTTATTTTCCTGGATCAGCTGACGATGGTCGACAATGTCGCTGGACAACTAGCCTACAGCTAGACACCAATGTGCATCCAAATGCATCCAACAATTATTTTTAATGACAGTAGGCCTGTAGTTAAGTGACTCTTTCGGTTATAAGTTTTTCATTTTTTTTTTGCAATGGCATGGGCCTGCATTATTTTGGATTTGTGTGCCCATGTTTTCCCAGCGAAACATAATGTTACTGTGGGCATAGTTACACTTACAGTTGCAAAGCGACAACAATACGAAATGACTACAGCTAAGAATAGGAACGTAAAGTAAATGTCTCAGTAAAATAAGCATTTTAATATCAGTATAATACAGGAAGCTACAATTTATAGTCCAATATTTACACATGTATTGGGGGGGGGGGGGGGATAAGTGTTTAAATCGTGCAATAGTATATACGAGTCTGGTAGCAACAGTTGTGATGTGTGTGTGTGTAGCATGCATGTGTGTGTGTGTGTATATCTGTGTGGATGTGTGTACATCTGTGTGGGTGTGTGTATATCTGTGTAGGTGTGTGTGGATGTCTGTATATCTGTGTGGATGTGTGTATATCTGTGGGTGTGTGTATATCTGTGTAGGTGTGTGTAGATGTCTGTATATCTGTATATCTGTATATCTGTGTGTATATCTGTGTAGTTGTGTGTATATCTGTGTGGATGTGTGTATATCTGTGTGTGTGTATATCTGTGCAGGTGTGTGTGGATGTCTGTATATCTGTGTGGATGTGTGTATATCTGTGTGGGTGTGTGTGGATGTCTGTATATCTGTGTGTATGGATGTGTGTATATCTGTGTAGGTGTGTGCTAAGGTGCGCAGAGTCAGAGCAGTTGGTCAGTCCTGTTAGGGTCTGAATCAGAGCAGGTGGTCAGTCCTGTTAGGGTTCGAATCAGAGCAGGTGGTCAGTCCTGTTAGGGTCTGAATAAGAGCAGGTGGTCAGTCCTGTTAGAATCAGAGCAGGATGTCAGTCCTGTTCAGGTGTACAGCAGTCTGATGGCTTGTAGATAGACTGCTTCTGTGTCACAACCTGATCTGTTTCACCTGTCCTTGTGCTTGTCTCCACCCCCTCCAGGTGTCACCCATCGTCCCCTGGGTATTTATACCTGTGTTTTCTTTCTGTCTGCCAGCTCGTCCTGTTTTGTCAAGTCAACCAGCGTGTTGCTCCTGCTTTTTCCCTTTTCTCTGGTTTTTGCTAGTCCTCCCGGTTTTGACTCTTGCCTGCCTTGACTCTGAACCCACCTGCTTGACCATACTGACTGCCCTGACCTCGGGTCTGCCTGACACTCTGTACCTCCTGGACTCTGACCTTGTTATGATCTTTTGCCTGTTCACGACCATTGTCTTACCTGCCCCTTGGATACTAATACATTTCAGAGACTCGAAACCATCTGTCTCCCATGTCTGCATCTGGGTCTCGCCCTGTGCCCTTATAGTAGGACCTGGCCATGACAGACCCAGCAGACTTGGACCAGCTCCTCCACGCTGTCTCCCTGCAGGGAGCCACCATTGGGAGGCATGAGGAGCTACTATAGGACCTTCTGGAAGGCCTCCCTTCCCTGACGGAACGCCACGACCAAGGGTTCAAGGCTATTATGGAGCCAATTAGTGAGTTAGCTCGTAGGCAGCCTGCCACCTCTGAGACCTCCCAACTACCCAGTAACCTGTCTACTATCAGTGGTGGGTTTGTACAGCCTACCCCGGCTCCCCGAGAACCCCACTTACCTCCTCCGGAGCGATATTCTGGGGATCCTGGAACCTGCCAGGGTTTTCTTTCTCAGTGCTCCCTTAATGTTGAGCTACAGCCATCTTCGTTCCCTTTGGACCGGTCAAAGATAGCGTATATTATTATGCTAATGACGGGAAGGACGCTCTCCTGGGCTACGGCAGTTTGGGAGCAACAATCCGCCATTTGTCTTCATCTGGAAGATTTCATGGTGAGGAATGTGTTCGATTCTCCGGTATCCGGGATAGAGGCGGCCCGAAAACTACTTGAATTACGTCAAGATTCCCGTAGTGTGGCAGACTACGCAGTAGATTTTCACACATTGGCCGCCAAGAGTGCCTGGAATCTGGAGTCCTTATTCGGTACCTTCCTTCAAGGACTTTCAGAGGAAATAAAAGACGAGCTAGCAGCTCAGGAGTTACCGATTGGCCCCAATTCCCTTATCACCCGTACTCTTAGGATTTATGGATGTCTACGGGAACGCAGGAGTGAGAGGAGGTCTAGTCTGCTGTTTGTTCATCTCCGAAGGAATCCGGAAGTCCCCGAAGGCTGTATTTCCCAGAAGACCTGAGAAATTAAGAGCCCTATTTCTTTAGTAGGTACAAGTACTCTGGTGAGCCAGACTGGGAATCCTCTAATTACCATCTACCGCACTCCCTTTTTTTGTGATACTACTGTGGGGAGATCAGTGTAAGTCTCCCCGTGTGCTCATTGACTCTGGGGCGGACGCTACCCTAATTTTTGAATGAGGTATCCCCACTCAACTCCTCTCTGTTCCCATTGATGCTAGAGCACTGGACAGCAGCTCCATTGGTAGAGTTACCCACAGCACTGTTCCTGTTAATCTGCAGGTTTCAGGAAATCACGGTGAGGCTATACAGCTTCTCCTCATTGATTCCCCTCATGTTCCTGTTTTGGAATTTTCTTGGCTCCAAAAGCACAACCCTGTTATTGACTGGACCACGAGTTTAATCCTGGGTTGGAGTCAATTCTGCCTCAAAGCAGCGCAGCCTTCCCCGAGCCGGCCACCTCAGGGCTTAAGTGAAGCCTCTGATTTCTCTACCGTCCCCGCAGAGTACGATGACCTCCTGCAGGTCTTCAGCAAGACACGGGCTGCTTCTATTCCCCCGCATCGTCCCTACGATTGTGCCATTGACCATCTCCCAGGCACCACACCGCCTCATGGTCGGCTATATTCCCTATCCGACCCTGAGACCAAGGTGGAGGAGTATATTGAGGACTCTCTGGTTGCTGGAGGCATCTGTTCTTCTGCATCTCCTGCCGGTGCAGGGTTTTTCTTTGTGGAAAAGGACAAGACCCTGAGACCCTGCAATGACTACCGGAGCCTTAATGACATTTATTTATTATTTCACCTTTATTTAACCAGGTAGGCAAGTTGAGAACAAGTTCTCATTTACAATTGCGACCTGGCCAAGATAAAGCAAAGGGGGGGAGTTGCAATCTACTGCAGAGATAGCCTGCAAAGTTCTGTCATACTTTCCAGGTCTATGCCCAAACAGTTCGAACATCTAATTTTAAAAATTAATCTCTCCAGAAATAAGTCTCTCACTGTTGCCGCCTGCTACCAACCCCCCTCAGCTCCCAGCTGTGCCCTGGACACCATCTGTGAATTGATCGCCCCCCATCTAGCTTCAGAGTTTGTTCTGTTAGGTGACCTAAACTGGGATATGCTTAACACCCCGGCAGTCCTACAATCTAAGCTAGATGCCCTAAATCTCACACAAATCATCAAGGAACCCACCAGGTACAACCCTAAATCTGTAAACATGGGCACCCTAATTGACATTATCCTGACCAACTTGCCCTCCAATCAGGATCTCAGCGATCACTGCCTCATTGCCTGTATCCGCTACGGGTCCGTGGTCAAACGACCACCCCTCATCACTGTCAAACGCTCCCTAAAACACTTCTGCGAGCAGGTCTTTCTAATCGACCTGGCCCCGGTATCCTGGAAGGATATTGACCTCATCCCGTCAGTTGAGGATGCCTGGTCATTCTTTAAAAGTAACTTCCTCACCATCTTAGACAAGCATGCTCCGTTCAAAAAATGCAGAACTAAGAACAGATACAGCCCTTGGTTCACTCCAGACCTGACTGCCCTCGACCAGCACAAAAACATCCTGTGGTGGACTGCAATAGCATAGAATAGTCCCCGCGATATGCAACTGTTCAGGGAAGTCAGGAACCAATACACGCAGTCAGTCAGGAAAGCAAAGGCTAGATTTTTATTTATTTTTCAAGCTGAAATTTGCATCCTGTAGCTCTAACTCCAAAATGTTCTGGGACACTGTAAAGTCCATGGAGAACAAGAGCACCTCCTCCCAGCTGCCCACTGCACTGAGGCTGGGTAACATGGTCACCACTGATAAATCCGTGATAATCGAAAACTTCAACAAGCATTTCTCAACGGCTGGCCATGTCTTCCTCCTGGCTATTCCAACCTCGGCCAACAGCTCCACCCCCCCGCAGCTACTTGCGCACGCCTCCCCAGCTTCTCCTTTACCCAAATCCAGATAGCAGATGTTCTGAAAGAGCTGCAAAACCTGGACCCATACAAATCAGCTGGGCTTGACAATCTGGACCCTCTATTTCTGAAACTGTCCGCCGCCATTGTCGCAACCCCTATTACCAGCCTGTTCAACCTCTCCTTCGTATCATCTGAGATCCCCAAGGATTGGAAAGCTGCCGCGGTCATCCCCCTCTTCAAAGGGGGAGACACCCTGGACCCAAACTGTTACAGACCTATATCCATTCTGCCCTGCCTATCTAAGGTCTTCGAAAGCCAAGTCAACAAACAGATCACTGACCATCTCGAATCCCACCGTACCTTCTCCGCTGTGCAATCCGGTTTCCGAGACGGTCACAGGTGCACCTCAGCCACGCTCAAAGTACTAAACGATATCATAACCGCCATCGATAAAAGACAGTACTGTGCAGCCGTCTTCATCGACCATGCCAAGGCATTAGACTCTGTCAATCACCATATTCTTATCGGCAGACTCAGTAGCCTCGGTTTTTCGAATGACTGCCTTGCCTGGTTCACCAACTACTTTGCAGACAGAGTTCAGTGTGTCAAATCGGACGGCATGTTGTCCGGTCCTCTGGCAGTCTCTATGGGGGTACCAGAGGGTTCAATTCTCGGGCCGACTCTTTTCTCTGTATATATCAATGATGTTGCTCTTGCTGTGGGCGATTCCCTGATCCACCTCTACGCATACGACACCATTCTGTATACTTCTGGCCCTTCCTTGGACACTGTGCTATCTAACCTCCAAACGAGATTCAATGCCATACAACACTCCTTGGCCTCCAACTGCTCTTAAAACCTCTTAGAACATCCCGGATCCGGATATTACTAGAAAATATTTATATTCATGAAATCGCAAGTGAAATATAGCAAAACACAGCTTAGCCTTTTGTTAATCACCCTGTCGTCTCAGATTTTGAAATTATGCTTTACAGCGAAAGCAATACAAGCGTTTGTGTAAGTTTATCGATAGCAAAACAAAACAATAAGTACACCTAGCATCAGGTAACTTGGTCACGAAAATCAGAAAAGCAATCAAATTAATTGGTTACCTTTGATGATCATCGGATGTTTTCACTCACGAGACTCCCAGTTAGACAGCAAATGTTCCTTTTGTTCCATAAAGATATTTTTTATATCCAAATACCTCTGTTAGTTTGGTGCGTTATGCCCAGGAATCCACAGGAAAGAGCGGTCACGACAACGCAGACAAAAATTCCAAATTATATCCATAATATACACAGAAACATGTCAAACATTTTTTATAATCAATCCTCAAGGTGTTTTTCAAATATCTATTCGATAATATATCAACCGGGACAGTTGGCTTTTCACTAGGACCGGGAGTAACAATGGCCGCATCTCTCTTTTGCGCACAAATCACTCAGAGCCCCCACCTGTCCACTTACGCAATGTGGTCGTTCACGCTCATTCTTCAAAATAAAAGCCTGCAACTATGTCTAAAGGCTGTTGACACCTTAGGGAAGCCATAGAAAAAGGAATCTGGTTGATATCCCTTTCAATGGGCAATAAGGATGCATAGAAACACAGGGGTTTCAAAATAAGAGTCACTTCCTGATTGGATTTCTCTCAGGCTTTCGCCTGCAATTTCAGTTCTGTTATACTCAGACAATATTTTTACAGTTTTGGAAACTTTAGAGTGTTTTCTATCCTAAGCTGTCAATTACATGCATATTCTAGCATCTGGTCCTGAGAAATAGGCCGTTTACTTTGGGAACGTTATTTTTCCAAATATAAAAATAATGCCCCTTAGCTTCAAGAGGTTATTAAACGCTAGTAAAACCAAATGCATGCTTTTCAACCGTTCGCTGCCTGCACCCGCACGCCCGATTAGCATCACCACACTGGATGGTTCCGACCTAGAATATGTGGACATCTATAAGTACCTAGGTGTCTGGCTAAACTGCAAACTCTCCTTCCAGATTCATATCAAACATCTCCAATCCAAAATCAAATCTAGTCGGCTTTCTATTTCACAACAAAGCCTCCTTCACTCACGCCGTAAAACTTACCCTAGTAAAACTGACTATCCTACCGATCCTTGACTTCGGCGATGTCATCTACAAAATAGCTTCCAATACTCTACTCAGCAAACTGGATGCAGTTTATCACAGTGCCATCCATTCGCCTGGAGGGTTGTTAACTCAGTGTCCAAAGAAGGGCCAGAAGTATACAGAATGGTGTCGTTTGCGTAGAGGTGGATCAGAGACTCACCAGCAGCGAGAGCGATATCATTGATGTATACAGAGAAGAGAGTCGGTCCAAGAGTTGAACCCTGTGGCACCCCCATAGAGACTGCCAGAGGCCCGGACAACAGATTTTGACACACTGAACTCTATCAGAGAGGTAGTTGGTGAACCAGGCGAGGCAATCCTTTGAGAAACCAAGGCTGTCGAGTCTGCCGATGAGGATGTGGTGATTGACAGAGTCGAAAGCCTTGGCCAGGTCAATGAATACGGCTGCACAGTAATGATTCTTACCGATGGCGGTTATGATATCGTTTAGGACCTTGAGCGTGGCTGAGGTGCACCCATGACCAGCTCTGAAACCAGATTGTATAGCGGAGAAGGTATGGTGGGATTCTAAATGGTCGGTAATCTGTTTGCTGGCTTGAAGACCTTAGAAAGGCAGGGTAGGATAGATATAGGTCTGTAGCAGTTTGGGTCAAGAGTGTCCCCCACTTTGAAGAGGGGGATGACCGCAGCTGCTTTCCAATCATTGGGAATCTCAGACGACACGAAAGAGAGGTTGAACAGGCTAGTAATAGGGGTGGCAACAATTTCGGCAGATAATTTTAGAAAGAATGGGTCCAGATTGTCTATCCCGGCTGATTTGTAGGGGTCCAGATTTTGCAGCTCTTTCAGAACATCAGCTGAATGGATTTGGAAGAAGGAGAAATGGAGAAGGCTTGGGCGAGTTGCTGTGTGGGGTGCAGTGCTGTTAACCGGGGTAGGCGTAGCCAGGTGGAAAGCATGGCCAGCCGTAGAAAAATGCTTAATAGAAATTCTCAATTATAGTGGATTTATCGGAGGTGACAGTGTTTTCTATCTTCAGAGCAGTGGGCAGCTGGGAGGAGGTGCTCTTATTCTCCATGGACTTAACAGTGTCCCAGAACTTTTTGAGTTAGTACTACAGGATGCAAATTTCTGTTTGAAAAAGCTAGCCTTAGCTTTTCTAACTGCCTGTGTATATTTGTTCCTAACTTCCCTGAAAAGTTGCATATCACAGGGCTGTTCGATGCTAATGCAGAACACCATAGGATGTTTTTGTGTTGGTTAAGGGCAGTCAGGTCTGGAGAGAACCAAGGGCTATATCTGCTCCTGGTTTTACATTTCTTGAATGGGGCATGCTTATTTAAGATGGTGAGGAAGGCATTTTTTTAAATAACCAGGCATCCTCTACTGACGGGATGAGATCAATATCCTTCCAGGATACCCCGGCCAGGTCGATTAGAAAGGCCTGCTCGCTGAAGTGTTTCAGTGCACTTAGAGGTGCACTTAGAGGGCAAGTTGGTTAGGATGATATCTATGAGGGTGCCCGTGTTTACGGCTTTGGGGTGGTACCTGGTAGGTTAGATTGTAGGATGGCTGGGGTGTTAAGCATGTTCCAGTTTAGGTTGCCTAGCAGCACGAGCTCTGAAGATAGATGGGTGGCAATCAGTTCACATATGGTGTCCAGAGCACAGCTGGGGGCAGAGGGTGGTCTATAGCAGGCGGCAACAGTGAGAGACTTGTTTTTAGAGAGGTGGATGTTTAAAAGTAGAAGTTCAAATTGTTTGGGTACAGACCTGGATAGTAGGACAGAACTCTGCAGGCTATCTTTGCAGTATATTGCTTGATTGTTGTAGTTAGGGATGAAAATTTCACCTCTACAAAGATTCACCTCTACATCACCAGAGGAACAGAGGAGGAGTAGGATAAGGGTATGGCTAAAAGCTATGAGAATTGGTCTTCTAGAATGTCTGGAACAGAGAGTGATAGGAGGTTTCTGGGGGCGATAAAATAGCTTCAAGGTATACTGTACAGACAAAGGTATGGTAGGATGTGAATACAGTGGAGGTAAATCTAGGTATTGAGTGATGATGAGAGAGATATTGTCTCTAGAAACATCATTGAAACCAGGTGATGTCATCGCATGTGTGGGTGGTGGAACTGAAAGGTTGGATAAGGTATAGTGAGCAGGGCTAGAGGCTCTACAGTGAAATAAGACAAACACTAACCAGAACAGCATTGGACAAGGCATATTGACATTAAGGAGAGGCATGCTTAGTCGAGTGATCATAAGGGTCCAGTGAGTAGTGAGGTTGGTTGGGGTCACGGCGATTCAGACCGCTAGTCGGGCCGTTGGTAGCAAGCTAGCATAGGATGGAGGTCTGTTTTTAGCCACATTCTGCGTTTCCGTCGGTAGATTAGTGGGGTTCCGTGTGATAGAGGGGATCAATCCAATTGGCAAAATAGATATAGTTATAGTGACCCCCCAAAAATTGTCCGATAGACCTATTCAGATAGCAGCCGATAAGACAGCTAATGATTAGCGGGCCGCAGATGGGCGTTCAGGTAACGTCGCGACGGAGGGGCCAGTTGGATAACTCCCTCGGGCAGATAATGTCGGTAGTCCAGTTGTGAAGGCCCGGTGGGGCTCCGCATTGGCAGTAAAACGGTTCCGGATAGGTGATTGTAGCCCAGGAGTGGCTGATGGAACTCTTCAGCTGGCTAGCTCCGGAATAACTAATGTTTGCTCCGGGATCGACGTAAGCCAAAAGTCATACGGATAGCAGCTAGCTAGCTGCAAGATCCAGGTGTAAATGTCCAGAGCTTGCGGTTGAAGTCCGGGGATATGGAGAGAAAAATAGGTCCGGTATGTTCTGGTCTGAGTCGCGTTGTACAAAACTGGCGATAGATTTTCGAGCTAAAGGATAGCTGATGACCACAAACCGTGGTTAGCTGAATAATAACGTTAGCCAGTAAACTGGCTAGTTCTGGCTAGCTTCTGGTTAGCTTCTGGTTAGCTTTTGGCTAGCTTCTATTGTGGATTTCAGATTTGAGATAAATAATACTTTTTTTCTTAATTGGCGAGGCGGGTTGCAGGAGAGTGTTTTGAAGTTGAGTTTTTGGAAAAGAAAATAAATAAAAGATATGCGAAGAAAGGTGTAAATATATATATATATACACGGGACACGACAAGACGAGGACAAAGGACGTCTGACTGCTATGCCATCTTGGGATAAAGATGGGATAAAGACATAACGATCAAGAATTGATACCCCTCTACCACACCTCTCCTCAGCTTTTGAACCTCTCCAGGGGGCAACAATCTTCTCCAAGCTGGACCCTCAGAATGCCTACCACCTGTTCGGATACGCGAAGGGGATGAGTGGAAGACTGCCTTGCCAGTGGATATTATGAGTACCTGGTCATATCATTTGGACTCACCAATGTCCCCGCGGTCTTCCAGGCCCTGGTAAACTATGTGCTCCGGGAGATGTTAAATCGTTTCGTGTTCGTCTACCTCGACGACATCCTGTTTTTTCCGTTCTGCCCAAGAACACGTCCTCCATGTCCGACAAGTTCTTCAGCGCCTCCTGGAGAACCAGTTATATTGAAAGCTGGGAAATGCGAGTTCCACCGTTCTACCCTCTCCTTTCTGGGATATGTCATCGCTGAAGGAAATGTCCAGATGGACCCGTAAAAGGTGAAAGCAGTAGTGGATTGGCCCCAACCTACGTCCAGGGTACAGCTACAACGTTTCCTTGGGTTTGCCAATTTCTACTGGCTTTTCGTTCGAGGCAACAGCACCCTAGTGGCCCCCTTCTCGGCACTCACCTCTCCCAAGGTACCGTTCACATGGTCCCCAGCGCTTGACATAACCTTTATGGACGTGAAGATTCGGTTCACCACAGCCCTCAACCTCGTCCATCTGGACCCGTCCCGTCAGTTTGTGGTTGAGGTTGATGCTTCTGACGTTGAGGTGGGGGCCATCCTGTCCCAGCGATCTGCCCAGGACCAAAAGCTCCATCCCTGTACCTTTCTGTCCCATCATCTCAAATACGACGCCCGACAGTCTAGGGGAGGGACCCGTAACATAACTCATGCAATTTATAATAGTGACAAAGTAAAAGTGAGAACGAAATAACCACAGACAACTAAATTACCGTCAAACTCAGGGTTTATTAGAAAACACACGGTAATGGGGGGAGCAGGAAAAGGGGCTGAGCTGGACCCAAGGAAAGAAACAATAAGTATTCAAAAACACCCCTAAGCTAGACTAGCCTATTTTAACAACAGCTAACTAACTAACCAAAAATACAGTGGGTGGTCCGCCCAGTTCTAACTAGTGTATTTAACAAAGTTTACCTACGGGTAGTGTATGCCCATGGGCGACTTGTCTTGTTTCCCCCTTTTCCCACCAGCAATATAAAACACAAACACCATAACCAAAAACAATACTCACAGGTGAGGACAAAGTGATATGGAGGTGCTCAAACAAAAGAGAGGTCAATACATAAAGAGGGAGTGAAACAGAGAGACCTACAGACATGGCATTTACAGAGAGATTGAGCTCTAGAGCAAACAACTGACAGGGTTTTTAAACCAAGGGAAAGAAACTGTGTTAGGGTAGGAGACAGGAGGAGGTGTGTCTTCTGATTGATGATTGATTGGTGACTGATTGGGGAGTGATGATTTTCACCTGTGAGGGGAGAAGGAGAGAAAAGAACACAGGATACATACACACACACAGGATACCTGTATCCGTAACAATAACCAAGAACTCTTGGCGGTCAAGATGGCACTGGAGGAGTGGCGACACTGGCTGGAGGGAGCATAACATCCGTTTTTGTTTTGGACAGACCACAAGAATTTGGAATATCTCTGCACAGCCAAGTGCCTTAACTCCCGGCAGGCCCGGGAGTTAAGGCTCAGGTTCAACTTCACCATTTCCTATCGCCAAGGGTCCAATAATGTTAAACCTGACGGCCTCTCACGCCTGTACAGTCCCGCTGCCACATCCTCTGACTCCGAGACCATCCTTCCTATCTCATGCCTTGCAGCTGCTGTGGTCTGGCGTATTGAGACCCTGGTCCGCAAGGCACAATGTTCCCAGCCTGCCCCTGGAGGGGGCCCAGCTAACCGGTTGTTCGTCCCTAATTCAGTCTGGTCCCGGGTCTTGGAATGGGCTCATTCCTCCAGGTTTACCTGTCATCCGGGTTCCCGTCGAACCCTGGCCTTTCTCCGACAATGTTTATGGTGGCCCACAATGGTTCCTGACGCCTCTGCCTTCGTGCTCAGAATAAAACTCTGCGGCAAGCCCTTTCCGGCTTCCTTCAGCCACTGCCTGTCCCTCATCATCCCTAGTCCCATATCTCCCTGGACTTTGTCACTGGGCTCCCTCTGTCTGATGGCAACACCGTCATTCTGATAGTAGTAGTGGATCGGTTTTCCAAGGCCGCCCATTTCATCCCTCTCCCCAAACTATCCTCTGCCAAAGAGACGGCCCAGCTCATGGTGCAGCACGTCTTCAGGATCCACGGACTCCCAGTGGACATGGTCTCCGAACCGAGTCCTCATTTCTCGTCTCAGATCTGGAAGGCGTTCTGCACCCTTATTGGGTCATCGGCCAGCCTGTCCTCTGGGTTCTATCCCCAATCCAACGGATTTGCCACAATTGGTGGCTGACTAAATACTTTTTTGCCCCACTGTATAACACACTGTGGCTGAGGAAAGGCACTACTCCCAATATAAGTGAACCTCAAATCAATGTAGTTCTCATCATGTTTGCGCCTCTTCGATGGTCCACGTCCCTGTCTGTTGTTCGGTGCTTTCCCGGGTAAGGGGGGCAGTAGATCTTCGGCTGCATCAGATTCACAACTGTCAGTGTCCATGCTAGCTGGGCTAACAACTGTAGAATTACTGATGTTAGGCCTCCCGGGTGGCGCAGTGGTCTAGGGCACTGCATCACAGTGTTAGATGTGCCACCAGAAACTCTGGGTTTGCTCCCAGGCTCTGTCGCAGCCGGCCACGACCGGGATGTCCGTGGGGCGATGCACAATTGGCCTAGCCTGGTCCGAGTTAGGGAGGGTTTGGCCGGTAGGGATGCGTCCTCCGAAACACTGTGCACCTGGCGACCTTGGTTAGCGTGCACTGCGCCCGGCCCGCCACAGGAGTCACTGGTGCACCAGCGACACATTGGTGCGGCTGGCTTCCGGGTTGGATGCACGCTGTGTTAAGAAGCAGTGCAGCTTGTTTGGGTTGTGTTTCGGAGGACGCAAGGCCTTCGACCTTCGTCTCTCCCGAGCCCGTACGGGAGTTGTAGCGATGATATAAGATAGTAATTACTAACAATTGGATACCACGAAATTGGGGAGAAAAGGGGGTCAAATTTAAATAAAATGTAAAAAATAATTATGTGCTCGTGGAAGCAGACCAACTTGTCGTTGACAGGTGCAGGTGTAGTACTGCTGGTAGTAGCAGAATGGTTGAGCTAACGTAGGCTAATGTGATTAGCATGAGGTTGTAAGTAACAACAACAAAAAATTCCCAGGACAAGACATATCTGAAATGGGCAGAAAGATTAACAAGAATTTAAGCTAACTGCACTGTCCAATTTACAGTAACTATTGCAGTGAAATAATACCATGCTATTGTTTGAAGAGTGCACAATTATGAATTTGAAAATGTATTAATAAACCTATTAGGCATATTTGGGCAGTCTTGCTACAACATTTTGAACAGATATACAATGGTTCATTGGGATCAGTCTAAAACTTTGCATGTACACTGCTATCATCTAGTGGCCAAAATCTAAATTACGCCTGGGCTGGAATAATACATTATGGCCTTTCTCTTGCATTTCAAAGATGACGGTACAAACTTTTTTTTAAACACATTTTTTTCTTTGTATTATCTTTTACCAGAGCTAATGTGTTATATTCTCCTACATCAATTTCACATTTCCACAAAAAATAATATCAAGAATATGCATGTCCTTGCTTCAGGTGCTGAGCTACTGGCAGTTCGATTTGGGTATGTAATTTTAGACTAACATTTTTAAAAAGAATTAGATCCTTTTAATGGGTGCTATTGTTGTTTTTTTTTCCCAGAGAAACACATTTGCTGAGCTTAAAAACATTTAGAAATAGTTATATTACATTTTGTCTGGCCTTTTATTCATGAATTTAGTTTGTTTGTTAGTCTAATGAATATATTACATTTAGTGTGTAAAGAAACATATGACTCATATGAGTTATTAACTGTGTTGACAGTTTACATTAGTAGTGAACTCAAATGATACGTCAACATGACAAATGATCAATTCACATGACATCCCCCAAAACAAACAAGATCCACGACTCTCTGATCATGACAAGGACCAAGGGTGATTATATCTCTAAGGGGAGTCTCCGGCCCGGTGTCCATATGTAATCTGATCTCCTGCTGCATATCTGCCAGCCCTGAAAACAGCCCTCTTATATCCCCACCAGGTCCAGACGTGGGTTCAAATACTATTTGAAATCATTGCAAATACTTGCCTGGCCAATGGTAGCAAAAGAAAATAGTTGCAAAAGGGTGAACCCCATCCATCTGGTACTCCAGGCAGGCTAAAGCAAATACTAAAAGTATTGGGAAAATTTTAAATAACAATTTGAATGCAGGTCTGATCCCCTCCCACTATTAGGACTTGAGACCAACCTCCAGCCCCCACCCCCAGGCCTCCAGGCCCCCACCTCCAGGCCCCCCACCTCCAGCCCCCCACCCCCAGAACCCCACCCCAGGCCTCCAGGCCCCCACCTCCAGCCCCCCACCCCCTGGCCCCCACCTCCAGTCCTCCAGGCCCCCACCTCCAGCCCCCCCACCCCCAGGCCCCCACCCCAGGCCCCCCACCTCCAGCCCCCCACCCCCAGAACCCCACCCCAGGCCTCCAGGCCCCCACCTCCAGGCCCCCACCCCCAGGCCCCCACCCCAGGCCCCCACCTCCAGGCCTCCAGGGCCCCACCTCCAGGCCGCCACCCCCTGGCCCTCACCTCCGGTATGATGGGATACTGGTGGTGGAGTCTAAACAGCTGTGTTATGCTGGGATACTGGTGGTGGAGTCTAAACAGAGGACACCTGTTAGGATACAAAGTGAGGAGAAGGACTATTAATGATTGACTATTGATTATTACTCTATTGATTAGGTAAGGATGTGAGTTAAAGTACACACGGTGACCTGATCAGATAATACAGTACCACTAACAATAGTGATTGATTGCGTTATGTTTTTTTATATGAATTATATAATTATAAATATTTCTCTAACCATACCATTTCTATCTGGCATTGCTTTGGTATATAAAGCTATTGGTAGTAATGTTATTGAATTACTTAACAGTATAAATGCTTTATTTTATAAAAAATCTTAAAAATATATTTTTGTTTAAGTGTTTAATTTGCTTTAGATTGTAAATAGACACATGAGGTGTGTTAGTCATTGAGAACTTGATAATATAGTTGTTATGATATCTGACATGTATGAATAGATGTTCTGTACATTGAGGGCTGACTGAGACTATAAATATAGACTTGAAAAAAGATACAAATGTGATTCAAAAGTGATACATTGTCACATTATAATCACCAATGTTACCACATTGATAAATTGCTATTCAAATCTTTTACATATTTTTTTTAAACTATTTTTTTTTACATTCATGCTACATTCTGATAATACAAATGAATACGTGTAAATGCAGTAGGATTCTGGTAACACCTATTAATTGATACGTTAAAGAAACTCACATCACAAATTCCACACCCGCCCCATCAACTAAAGCATAGGCGTTTGATTAATGTCGCCTGTTATCTGATCGTCCTCCTAGCTCCACCCTCCATTATTCGGACTGATTATGTGTGGTTGTTGCGCGGAGAAGGGAGTCTGCGAGGAGAGAGAGAGAGAGAGACACACAGTAACTAGGCTACACATCTAACGGGGTAAACCTGGACGAAAGAACAGGATTTTATTGCACATTTTAACGGTAACAAAATCAAATTGGATTGTAATACGTAAGTCGCTTGAAGAAGGGACATTTCGGTGGGAGTTTTTCCCAAAGCAGTGTGCCTTCTCAACCTTCATACACAGACTTCTAGTAGTTTGGATAGGCTTGTCCGCCGGGGGAGAGTTTGTTGTGTAGCTCTAGCTGGTTATTTTGTTGCGCGTTAGGCGCTCCAGTTGTTGTTGAACTATGGCGCTCAAGGCGAGGGCTTTATACGAATTCAATTCCGAAAACCCCGGGGAGATATCAGTGAAAGAAAATGAAATAGTGACTCTGTACAGCGAACAGGACATTGAAGGCTGGCTAGAAGGATCCAACAGCAAAGGCGAGAGAGGTCTCTTCCCCGCGTCCTACGTTGAGATCCTGAAGAACGACACCGCGTCCACGTTTAACAACAACAGCACATCTGGATCCCGATACGCCAATATTCCAACCGGAGGTTTCGGGGATGCCTCCTCTTATAACATCCAGAATCATACTGACAACTTGTCCAAAACATCAGTAACATCGCCCGGGCTTACAGCGTTGTCACCGCATGCCCCAGCACAGCAGCAACACATTTATCAAGCCAGCCAGGGCAGCGACGAAGACTGGGATGATGACTGGGATGACAGCTCGACAGTGGCGGACGAACCCGGGGTTGTTGGGGTCAATTACCAAAGGGACTTTGATGGCAACGGACCGTCTACATACAGAATGTCAAC
>NC_092176.1:43121724-43196724 GCF_045791955.1 Oncorhynchus clarkii lewisi | reverse complement strand
AAAGCACCCCCATAACATGATGCTGCCACCACCGTGCTTCACGGTTGGGATGGTGATCTTCGGCTTGCAAGCATAACTCTTTTTTCCTCCAAACATAACGGTGGTCATTATGGTCAAACAGTTCTATTTTTGTTTCATCAGACCAGAGGACATTTCTCCAAAAAGTATGATCTTTGTCCCCATGTGCAGTTGCAAACCGTAGTCTGGCGTTTTTATGGCGTTTTTGGAGCAGTGGCTTCTTCCTTGCCGAGAGGCCTTTCAGGTTGTCGATATAGGACTCGTTTCACTGTGGATATAGATACTTTTGTACCTGTTTCCTCCAGCATCTTCACAAGGTCCTTTGCTGATGTTCTGGGATTGATTTGCACTCTTCGCACCAGAGCACGTTCATCTCTAGGAGACAGAACGCATCTCCATCCTGAGTGGTATGACAGCTGCGTGGTCCCATGGTGTTTATACTTGCGTACTGTTTGTACAGATGAATGTGGGACTTCAGGCATTTGGAAATTGCTTCCAAGGATTAACCAGACTTGTGGAGGTCTACAAAAAAAAATATTGGCTGATTTCTTTGGTTTTCCCATGATGTCAAGCAAAGAGGCACTGAGTTTGAAGGTAGGGCTTGAAATACATCCACAGGTACACCTCCAACTGATGTCAATTAGCCTATCAGAAGCTTCTAAAGCCATGACATAATTTTATGGAATTTTCCAAGCTGTTTAAAAGGCACAGTCATCTTAGTGTATGTAAACTTCTGACACACTGGAATTGTGATACAGTGAATTATAAGTTAAATAATCTGTCTGTAAACAATTGTTGGAAAAATTACTTGTCATGCACAAAGGAGATGTCCTAACCAACATGCCAAAACTACAGTTTGTTAACAAGAAATGTGTGTAGTGGTTGAAAAATTCCAACCTGAGTGAATGTAATCTTCTGACTTCAACTGATGTGTGTGTGTGTGTGTGTGTGTGTGTGTATATAGATAGATGCAAAGTTTGGTAACAGAATGACAGTAAATTTGATTTATGTGACCACGTTTTCAAAAAAACTCACATCTCGTCCACTTTTACGATTCAAAGATGTCTGCAATAAGAATGGGGTGTCAGCTATGACATGACACCTTGACTCTCTTTTGGGTTATTTTACTGCAGTAAGTGAAGTGGTTCAACACCCGGTAACAGAAGGACGGTAACATTGACATCATGGGTCCTTGATCTGTACTGTAGAGGAATGCATCATTCTGAACGTCGTTCTGTTCATGGTGATGTCGTCTCAATAGGTAGGAACATTTTAATATTCTCCAAATGCATGTTTTGGGAATTGTTCTACACACAGGTTATTATTCTAATGCCCCAAAAACAAGACCACATGTGGTTGATCCAGACCAAATCTGTACCAATCATCATGTCTATATTTTACACGTGTGGACATCACAGTTCGGCAGAGCAGGGTTCGGTCCTGGCAGAGCAGGGTTCGGCAGAGCAGGGTTTCGGTCCCGGTAGAGCAGAGCAGGGTTTCGGTCCCGGTAGAGCAGAGCAGGGTTCGGTCCCGGTAGAGCAGAGCAGGGTTCGGTCCCGGTAGAGCAGAGCAGGGTTCGGTCCCGGTAGAGCAGAGCAGGGTTCGGTTCCTGGCAGAGCAGAGCAGGGTTCGGTATCCGGCAGAGCAGAGCAGGGTTCGGTATCCGGCAGAGCAGAGCAGGGTTCGGTTCCTGGCAGAGCAGAGCAGGGTTCGGTATCCGGCAGAGCAGAGCAGGGTTCGGTATCCGGCAGAGCAGAGCAGGGTTCGGTATCCGGCAGAGCAGAGCAGGGTTCGGTATCCGGCAGAGCAGAGCAGGGTTCGGTATCCGGCAGAGCAGAGCAGGGTTCGGTATCCGGCAGAGCAGAGCAGGGTTCGGTATCCGGCAGAGCAGAGCAGGGTTCGGTATCCGGCAGAGCAGAGCAGGGTTCGGTATCCGGCAGAGCAGAGCAGGGTTCGGTATCCGGCAGAGCAGAGCAGGGTTCGGTATCCGGCAGAGCAGAGCAGGGTTCGGTATCCGGCAGAGCAGAGCAGGGTTCGGTATCCGGCAGAGCAGAGCAGGGTTCGGTATCCGGCAGAGCAGAGCAGGGTTCGGTATCCGGCAGAGCAGAGCAGGGTTCGGTATCCGGCAGAGCAGAGCAGGGTTCGGTATCCGGCAGAGCAGAGCAGGGTTCGGTATCCGGCAGAGCAGAGCAGGGTTCGGTATCCGGCAGAGCAGAGCAGGGTTCGGTATCCGGCAGAGCAGAGCAGGGTTCGGTATCCGGCAGAGCAGAGCAGGGTTCGGTATCCGGCAGAGCAGAGCAGGGTTCGGTCCCGGCAGAGCAGAGCAGGGTTCGGTCCCGGCAGAGCAGAGCAGGGTTCGGTCCCGGCAGAGCAGAGCAGAGCAGGGTTCGGTATCCGGCAGAGCAGAGCAGGGTTCGGTCCCGGCAGAGCAGAGCAGGGTTCGGTCCCGGCAGAGCAGAGCAGGGTTCGGTCCCGGCAGAGCAGAGCAGGGTTCGGTCCCGGCAGAGCAGAGCAGGGTTCGGTCCCGGCAGAGCAGAGCAGGGTTCGGTATCCGGCAGAGCAGAGCAGGGTTCGGTATCTGGCAGAGCAGAGCAGAGCAGGGTTCGGTATCCGGCAGAGCAGAGCAGAGCAGGGTTCGGTATCCGGCAGAGCAGAGCAGAGCAGGGTTCGGTCCCGGCAGAGCAGAGCAGAGCAGGGTTCGGTCCCGGCAGAGCAGAGCAGAGCAGGGTTCGGTATCCGGCAGAGCAGAGCAGTGCAGGGTTCGGTATCCGGCAGAGCAGTGCAGGGTTCGGTATCCGGCAGAGCAGAGCAGGGTTCGGTCCCGGCAGAGCAGAGCAGGGTTCGGTCCCGGCAGAGCAGAGCAGGGTTCGGTCCCGGCAGAGCAGAGCAGGATTCGGTCCCGGCAGAGCAGAGCAGGGTTCGGTCCCGGCAGAGCAGAACAGGGTTCGGTCCCGGCAGAGCAGAGCAGGGTTCGGTCCCGGCAGAGCAGAGCAGGGTTCGGTATCCGGCAGAGCAGGGTTCGGTATCCGGCAGAGCAGAGCAGAGCAGGGTTCGGTATCCGGCAGAGCAGAGCAGAGCAGGGTTCGGTCCCGGCAGAGCAGAGCAGAGCAGGGTTCGGTATCCGGCAGAGCAGAGCAGAGCAGGGTTCGGTATCCGGCAGAGCAGAGCAGGGTTCGGTCCCGGCAGAGCAGAGCAGAGCAGAGCAGGGTTCGGTATCCGGCAGAGCAGAGCAGGGTTCGGTATCCGGCAGAGCAGAGCAGGGTTCGGTATCCGGCAGAGCAGAGCAGAGCAGGGTTCGGTATCCGGCAGAGCAGAGCAGGGTTCGGTATCCGGCAGAGCAGAGCAGGGTTCGGTATCCGGCAGAGCAGAGCAGAGCAGGGTTCGGTATCCGGCAGAGCAGAGCAGAGCAGGGTTCGGTATCCGGCAGAGCAGAGCAGGGTTCGGTATCCGGCAGAGCAGAGCAGGGTTCGGTATCCGGCAGAGCAGAGCAGGGTTCGGTTCCTGGCAGAGCAGAGCAGGGTTCGGTATCCGGCAGAGCAGAGCAGGGTTCGGTATCCGGCAGAGCAGAGCAGGGTTCGGTATCCGGCAGAGCAGAGCAGGGTTCGGTATCCGGCAGAGCAGAGCAGGGTTCGGTATCCGGCAGAGCAGAGCAGGGTTCGGTATCCGGCAGAGCAGAGCAGGGTTCGGTATCCGGCAGAGCAGAGCAGGGTTCGGTATCCGGCAGAGCAGAGCAGGGTTCGGTATCCGGCAGAGCAGAGCAGGGTTCGGTATCCGGCAGAGCAGAGCAGGGTTCGGTATCCGGCAGAGCAGAGCAGGGTTCGGTATCCGGCAGAGCAGAGCAGAGCAGGGTTCGGTATCCGGCAGAGCAGAGCAGGGTTCGGTATCCGGCAGAGCAGAGCAGGGTTCGGTATCCGGCAGAGCAGAGCAGAGCAGGGTTCGGTATCCGGCAGAGCAGAGCAGAGCAGGGTTCGGTATCCGGCAGAGCAGAGCAGGGTTCGGTATCCGGCAGAGCAGAGCAGGGTTCGGTATCCGGCAGAGCAGAGCAGGGTTCGGTTCCTGGCAGAGCAGAGCAGGGTTCGGTATCCGGCAGAGCAGAGCAGGGTTCGGTATCCGGCAGAGCAGAGCAGGGTTCGGTATCCGGCAGAGCAGAGCAGGGTTCGGTATCCGGCAGAGCAGAGCAGGGTTCGGTATCCGGCAGAGCAGAGCAGGGTTCGGTATCCGGCAGAGCAGAGCAGGGTTCGGTATCCGGCAGAGCAGAGCAGGGTTCGGTATCCGGCAGAGCAGAGCAGGGTTCGGTATCCGGCAGAGCAGAGCAGGGTTCGGTATCCGGCAGAGCAGAGCAGGGTTCGGTATCCGGCAGAGCAGAGCAGGGTTCGGTATCCGGCAGAGCAGAGCAGGGTTCGGTATCCGGCAGAGCAGAGCAGGGTTCGGTATCCGGCAGAGCAGAGCAGGGTTCGGTATCCGGCAGAGCAGAGCAGGGTTCGGTATCCGGCAGAGCAGAGCAGGGTTCGGTATCCGGCAGAGCAGAGCAGGGTTCGGTATCCGGCAGAGCAGAGCAGGGTTCGGTATCCGGCAGAGCAGAGCAGGGTTCGGTATCCGGCAGAGCAGAGCAGGGTTCGGTATCCGGCAGAGCAGAGCAGGGTTCGGTATCCGGCAGAGCAGAGCAGGGTTCGGTCCCGGCAGAGCAGAGCAGGGTTCGGTCCCGGCAGAGCAGAGCAGGGTTCGGTCCCGGCAGAGCAGAGCAGGGTTCGGTCCCGGCAGAGCAGAGCAGGGTTCGGTATCCGGCAGAGCAGAGCAGGGTTCGGTCCCGGCAGAGCAGAGCAGGGTTCGGTCCCGGCAGAGCAGAGCAGGGTTCGGTCCCGGCAGAGCAGAGCAGGGTTCGGTCCCGGCAGAGCAGAGCAGGGTTCGGTCCCGGCAGAGCAGAGCAGGGTTCGGTATCCGGCAGAGCAGAGCAGGGTTCGGTATCCGGCAGAGCAGAGCAGAGCAGGGTTCGGTATCCGGCAGAGCAGAGCAGAGCAGGGTTCGGTATCCGGCAGAGCAGAGCAGAGCAGGATTCGGTCCCGGCAGAGCAGAGCAGAGCAGGGTTCGGTCCCGGCAGAGCAGAGCAGAGCAGGGTTCGGTCCCGGCAGAGCAGAGCAGAGCAGGGTTCGGTATCCGGCAGAGCAGAGCAGTGCAGGGTTCGGTATCCGGCAGAGCAGAGCAGGGTTCGGTCCCGGCAGAGCAGAGCAGGGTTCGGTCCCGGCAGAGCAGAGCAGGGTTCGGTCCCGGCAGAGCAGAGCAGGGTTCGGTCCCGGCAGAGCAGAGCAGGGTTCGGTCCCGGCAGAGCAGAGCAGGGTTCGGTCCCGGCAGAGCAGAACAGGGTTCGGTCCCGGCAGAGCAGAGCAGGGTTCGGTCCCGGCAGAGCAGAGCAGGGTTCGGTATCCGGCAGAGCAGGGTTCGGTATCCGGCAGAGCAGAGCAGAGCAGGGTTCGGTATCCGGCAGAGCAGAGCAGAGCAGGGTTCGGTATCCGGCAGAGCAGAGCAGGGTTCGGTATCCGGCAGAGCAGAGCAGGGTTCGGTCCCGGCAGAGCAGAGCAGGGTTCGGTCCCGGCAGAGCAGAGCAGGGTTCGGTCCCGGCAGAGCAGAGCAGGGTTCGGTCCCGGCAGAGCAGAGCAGGGTTCGGTCCCGGCAGAGCAGAGCAGAGCAGGGTTCGGTATCCGGCAGAGCAGAGCAGGGTTCGGTCCCGGCAGAGCAGAGCAGGGTTCGGTCCCGGCAGAGCAGAGCAGGGTTCGGTCCCGGCAGAGCAGAACAGGGTTCGGTCCCGGCAGAGCAGAGCAGGGTTCGGTCCCGGCAGAGCAGAGCAGGGTTCGGTATCCGGCAGAGCAGAGCAGGGTTCGGTATCCGGCAGAGCAGAGCAGAGCAGGGTTCGGTATCCGGCAGAGCAGAGCAGAGCAGGGTTCGGTATCCGGCAGAGCAGAGCAGAGCAGGGTTCGGTCCCGGCAGAGCAGAGCAGAGCAGGGTTCGGTCCCGGCAGAGCAGAGCAGAGCAGGGTTCGGTCCCGGCAGAGCAGAGCAGAGCAGGGTTCGGTATCCGGCAGAGCAGAGCAGTGCAGGGTTCGGTATCCGGCAGAGCAGAGCAGGGTTCGGTCCCGGCAGAGCAGAGCAGGGTTCGGTCCCGGCAGAGCAGAGCAGGGTTCGGTCCCGGCAGAGCAGAGCAGGGTTCGGTCCCGGCAGAGCAGAGCAGGGTTCGGTCCCGGCAGAGCAGAACAGGGTTCGGTCCCGGCAGAGCAGAGCAGGGTTCGGTCCCGGCAGAGCAGAGCAGGGTTCGGTATCCGGCAGAGCAGGGTTCGGTATCCGGCAGAGCAGAGCAGAGCAGGGTTCGGTATCCGGCAGAGCAGAGCAGAGCAGGGTTCGGTCCCGGCAGAGCAGAGCAGAGCAGGGTTCGGTATCCGGCAGAGCAGAGCAGAGCAGGGTTCGGTATCCGGCAGAGCAGAGCAGAGCAGGGTTCGGTATCCGGCAGAGCAGAGCAGGGTTCGGTCCCGGCAGAGCAGAGCAGAGCAGGGTTCGGTATCCGGCAGAGCAGAGCAGGGTTCGGTATCCGGCAGAGCAGAGCAGGGTTCGGTATCCGGCAGAGCAGAGCAGAGCAGGGTTCGGTATCCGGCAGAGCAGAGCAGAGCAGGGTTCGGTATCCGGCAGAGCAGAGCAGGGTTCGGTATCCGGCAGAGCAGAGCAGAGCAGGGTTCGGTATCCGGCAGAGCAGAGCAGAGCAGGGTTCGGTATCCGGCAGAGCAGAGCAGAGCAGGGTTCGGTATCCGGCAGAGCAGAGCAGAGCAGGGTTCGGTATCCGGCAGAGCAGAGCAGGGTTCGGTATCCGGCAGAGCAGAGCAGAGCAGGGTTCGGTATCCGGCAGAGCAGAGCAGAGCAGGGTTCGGTATCCGGCAGAGCAGGGTTCGGTATCCGGCAGAGCAGAGCAGGGTTCGGTATCCGGCAGAGCAGGGTTCGGTATCCGGCAGAGCAGGGTTCGGTATCCGGCAGAGCAGGGTTCGGTATCCGGCAGAGCAGGTTTTTTAAAATGTTTTATTGTAGTATTTATTTAACCTTTCATTTAACAAGGCAAGTCAGCAGAGTAGAGTTCAGCACAGGAAAAATAATAATAGTCATTGAGTAGTAACAATTAACAGGACACTACAGTAAGAAATGAACCAGGACAATAATGAAATAGTGACAAAGACACAGGAAGCAATGATAATGCTGTGTTTGGTCATTCCACTGGCTGGCCCTACGGTGTGGCAGGTGCTATATATTCTGCAACTAATATGGCACAAAGATACTTGATTTTCTGGTTTTGTTTTCAAAATGTTTTTGTTTTCAATTTTGTAAAATACATTGCTGATAAGTCTATCGTTCTCTCAGTGTAGGAGAAAATACAGCCTCTCTCTTCCTGTCTCTCTCCCTCTCTCTCTCTCTCGCTCTCCCTCTTCTCTTGCTCGCTCTCACTTCTCTCTCCCTATTTCTCTCTGTTCTCTCCTTGTCTCGCTCTCCCTGTTCTCTCGCTCTCTCTCTCTCACTTCTCTCTCCCTCTTTCTCTCTCTGTTCTCTCCTTCTCTCTCTCTCTCCCCGTCTCTCTGTTTTCTACTTCTCTCTCTCTCTCGTTTGTCTGTGTATCTGTATTAATCTGTTCCGCATTAGAGATTCTGTGGATCTGGGTTAAACCTCAGCAGTGGAGCAGAGATATTTCCAAGATGAGGGGGGGGGGGCTTATTTTAGGGAATGTCAGCATGTTTTCCACGCTTCATGCACAAGTCTGTCTGTGGTATGTCTGAACAGAATACTGTAGAATGAAATAGATTTATTGTCCTCTGAGCAGGAAATTGTTTTTCATAAGCTTGTACATTTTACACAAACCTCAAACCAACATCAAACCTACGGCTCATCACTCAGACATAGGGATGGGCATTTTACATTTTTTGGACTGTTAGAGCAATTTTTTTTCACAATTTATTTTTTATTTTTCTGTAATATATATATATATATATATGTACAGTGGGGCAAAAAAGTATTTAGTCAGCCACCAATTGTGCAAGTTCTCCCACTTAAAAAGATGAGGCCTGTAATTGTCATCATAGGTACACTTCAACTATGACAGACAAAATGAGATTTTTTTTCCAGAAAATCACATTGTAGGATTTTAAATGTATTTATTTGCAAATTATAGTGTTTCTAGCACAAGGCCCACACCATATTTTTTTTTTTTTTGCATTTATCTATATGCCAACAGATCAACCATTACAGATAACAAATCCTAATTGCTAAATTGCCCCATATATACAGTGCATTCAGAAAGTATTCAGACCCCTTGACTTTGTCCACATTTTGTTTACGTTACAGCCTCTAAAAGATATGACATCCTCCCAACTAGCTAGCTAGTTAATGTTAGACTAATGTGTTTATTTTGTGGGTTTTTTAGCTTGCTAAATAAATAGCTACGCTAGCCATGAGGTGTCAAATGCAAACGGTGCATAGGCGATATTGAAAAAAATCCAAAACGAAATCGTGGGCCAGACGGCCTATTTGTTTTTACAATTCTTTTTACAACTGCTACCCAAACTGGCCATTGTTTTTATTAGAAAAAAAAAAGCCCTTTTTTATAATGTCCACTTATACTGTAGGATAGCATTTAACATATTAAAACAACAGATAAATCACTTTTGTCCTGCCTTTGCTGCTATGCTTGCAGATGTGTATAATAATGCAAAAGTGTTTACCTCCAAATAACAACAATATAGGTTGTTTTGTAACCATTTTAATCTTTTTAAAACGTGTTTTTCCCTTTTTGCACTTTTTTGAGGATATATTATCGGGCTTTAAAAACCAAAGCCAGACTGCAACATTTTAGTAGCCTAGCTAGGACTGTGGCACGTGTCTGTACACTCTCCTTCCGCTGCGCGCTGTAAACCGGACACACGAACGTTTGCGTCAGTTGAATTCACCTACGCAAGCGCATCAGGCTGTAATTTCATAAAGTACATGACTCACTTGTGTGTCCCTTTTTTTTTTTTTTTGTTGCCCGCGGGCTTTGTGTTTGGCCACGTTATGACTGCCCTTTGCTAGTGAGATTGTATTGACATTCCCAGCCTTAGTTTACAGTCATTTAAACCAAAACATTGCATCCGATTGGCTGGAGGCAGAAAAAAACAGTGTACCAGACCAGCTGTGATTTACAACCTGATAGCAATATTATTGTTGGACTACCAAGAAATGTATTGGTGAATTATTAAATTAAATAATGCATTGAACTGCATCTATTCTGCCAACAATTCCTTACTATGTCATGGAACGTTGAGTCACACAGAACCCTTTTTTTTTCTCCAAACCTCTTGATAAAGTTGGTTTTGAAGAATATCGATATCTTTGTTTTTGTTTCATATCTGCAAAAGTAGTTTTAAACGCTGTCAGTTTTCTCTTTAAATGATAGATGTTCGCTTTTGTTGCACACGGCATTGAGAAGGGACCATTGCACTTCTATTGCAAAAACAGACATCTCCCATTTTCTTGTGGAGTCTGGAATGGAGTAGAATAGATTATAATGAATGATGATGATCTGTGTCAGGTCTGAATAGAGTGGACTTGAATAGATGTATTTCCTAGGAGAACGTAACTATTTCCTGCAGGGTTGTTAAACTTTACACAAACACCAAACCAATGTATAATCATTAGGGCGCAGCGGTCTAAGGCACCACTACAGACACCCTGGTTCGATTCCAGGCTGTATCACAACCGGCCGTGATTGGGAGGGTTTAGCTGGGGTGGGCCGTCATTGTAAATAAGAATTTGTTCTTTAAAACTAACTTGCCTAGTTAAATAAAGGTTACATTAAAAAAATATGTTTCTTACACATGGAGAAATGACCATTAGACCTCTATTGCAAAAACAGACATTTCCTGTTTCCTGTGAGGTCTATGTGAGAGAGCAGACAACAGAGTGCAACGTCAGTGTATTTACGTTCTCTTGATGATTGGCCAATGAAAGGTCTTCCTGTCAGGGACAGACCAATCCCAGCTCTTTTATTTTGACAGAGGCAATTACTCATGGTGACTGAGTTCACTAAATGACACCAAATCCCGGGGCAGAATCATGCAGGAAGGTTGGCTGCATGCCTGAAAGGTGAGGATAGTTTCACTCCCTCCCCCTGAAAGACCAACAACATGTCTGAACTCATGAGGGATTTCACTGGTTCTGAGATGGCTGTCCCGTGACTGGGGTCACACGGGTTCTGAGATGGGTGACTAGGGTTTCACTAGTCCCCCCCCCCCCCCCCCCCCCCCCCCCTTAATGATTTAGAACAGACCTGTGTAGGGTTGCGAATATTCAAAAACGTTCCCAAATTCCCATAATTCCCTGTTTTTATCAGAAATCCTAGTTGGGTGGATGACTTCTGTAATGAGGAGGGAATCGACTGTGAGGGAATCCTTTGGGCTCCCGAGTGGTGCAGTGGTCTAAGGCACTGCAATTCAAATCAAATTTTATTGGGTCACATAACACATGGGTTAGCAGATGTTAATGCGAGTGTAGCAAAATGCTTGTGCTTCTAGTTCCGACCGTGCAGTAATATCTAACAAGTCATCTAACAATTTCACAACCACTACCTTATACACACACAAGTGTAAAGGAATGAATAAGAATATGTACATATAAATATATGGATGAGCGATGGCCGAACGGCATAGGCAAGATGCAGTAGATGATATAGAGTACAGTATATACATATGAGATGAGTAATGTAGGGTATGCAAACATTATATAAAGTAGCATTGTTTAAAGTGACTAGTGATACATTTATTACATCCAATTTTTTATTATTAAAGTGGCTGGAGTTGAGTCAGTATGTTGGCAGCAGCCACTCAATGTTAGGGATGGCTGTTTAACAGTCTGATGGCCTTGAGATAGAAGCTGTTTTTTTAGTCTCTCGGTCTCAGCTTTGATGCACCTGTACTAGAGGTCGACCGATTATGATTTTTCAACGCCGATATCGATTATTGGAGGACCCAAAAAAAAGCCGATACCGATTTAATCGTCCGATTTCTTTTAAAATGTATTTATTTGTAATAATGACAATTACAACAATACTGAATGAACACTTATTTTAACCTAAAATAATACATCAATAAAATCAATTTAGCCTCAAATAAATAATGAAACATGTTTAATTTGGTTTAAATAATGCAAAAACAAAGTGTTGGAGAAGAAAGTAAAAGTGCAATATGTGCCATGTAAGAAAGCTAACGTTTCAGTTCCTTGCTCAGAACATGAAAACATATGAAAGCTGGTGGTTCCTTTTAACATGAGTCTTCAATATTCCCAGGTAAGAAGTTTTAGGTTGTAGTTATTATAGGAATTATAGGACTATTTCCCTCTATACCATTTGTATTTCATTAACCTTTGACTATTGGATGTTCTTAAAGGCACTATAGTATTGCCGCTCCTCCCTGGGCTCGAACCAGCAACACAACGACAACAGCCACCCCCGAAGCAGCGTTACCCATGCAGAGCAAGGGAAACAACCACTCCAAGTCTCAGAGCGAGTGACCTTTGAAACGCTATTAGCTAACTAGCTAGCCATTTCACATCGGTTACACCAGCCTAATCTCGGGAGTTGATAGGCTTGAAGTCATAAACAGCTGCTGGCAAACACACGAAAGTGCTGTTTAAATGAATGCTTATGAGCCTGCTGGTACCTACCACCGCTCAGTCAGACTGCTCCATCAAATCATAGACTTAGTTATAACATGATAACCCAGAAATACGAGCCTTAGGTCATTAATATGGTCAAATCCGGAAACTATCATCTCGAAAACAAGACGTTTATTCTTTCAGTTAAATACGGAACCGTTCCGTATTTTATCTAACGGATGGCATCCATAAGTCTAAATATTCCTGTTACATTGAACAACCTTCAATGTTATGTCATAATTAAGTACAATTCTGGCAAATTAGTTCGCAACGAGCCAGGCTAACCAAACTGTTGCATATAACCTGACTCTGCGTGCAATGAACTCAAGAGAAGTGACACAATTTCACCTGGTTAATATTGCCTGCTAACCTGGATTTCTTTTAGCTAAATATGCAGGTTTAAAAATATATACTTCTGTGTATTAATTTTAAGAAAGGCATTGATGTTTATGGTTAGGTACATTCGGCTCCCAGCTCTATTGAAATGAGCTAATGTAGGACTAAGCTATGCTTCCTCCCAAGCCCCACCAAAAGAACACAACAGGGAAGTAGAACACTGCTTTTAGCAGTAGGTCGAACCAACCAAACCTGGTTCTCTGCTCCATGAATCTGAGGCATCGCAATCAAACAGTAGTTTAACTAGTCCTACATGTTGAACACATCCTACAAAAGCCAACATCAGACACTTGTTGCATTTGCTTGTTTCACACCAGAGTCAGACCCCAGGTAATTTGAGGAGAGTAAGGTTAGGGAGAGGAGGGAGAGTAGAGAGATAGGGTTAGGATGAGAGAGAGAGAGTAGGGTTAGGATGAGAGAGTAGGGTTAGGAAGAGTAGGGTTAGGATGAGAGAGTAGGGTTAGGATGAGAGAGTAGGGTTAGGGAGAGGAGGGTTAGGATGAGAGAGAGAGTAGGGTTAGGATGAGAGAGAGAGTAGGGTTAGGATGAGAGAGAGAGTAGGGTTAGGATGAGAGAGAGAGTAGGGTTAGGATGAGAGAGAGAGTAGGGTTAGGATGAGAGAGAGAGAGTAGGGTTAGGATGAGAGAGAGAGTAGGGTTAGGATGAGAGAGAGAGTAGGGTTAGGATGAGAGAGAGAGAGTAGGGTTAGGATGAGAGAGAGAGTAGGGTTAGAGAGAGTAGGGTTAGAGAGAGTATGGTTAGGATGAGAGAGAGAGTAGGGTTAGGATGAGAGAGAGAGTAGGGTTAGGAAGAGTAGGGTTAGGATGAGAGAGAGAGTAGGGTTAGGATGAGAGAGAGAGTAGGGTTAGGATGAGAGAGAGAGTAGGGTTAGGAAGAGTAGGGTTAGGATGAGAGAGAGAGTAGGGTTAGGATGAGAGAGAGAGTAGGGTTAGGAAGAGTAGGGTTAGGATGAGAGAGAGAGTAGTGTTTGGAAGAGTAGGGTTAGGATGAGAGAGAGAGTAGGGTTAGGATGAGAGAGAGAGTAGGGTTAGGATGAGAGAGAGTAGGGTTAGGAAGAGTAGGGTTAGGATGAGAGAGAGAGTAGGGTTAGGAAGAGTAGGGTTAGGATGAGAGAGAGAGTAGGGTTAGGAAGAGTAGGGTTAGGATGAGAGAGAGAGTAGGGTTAGGAAGAGTAGGGTTAGGATGAGAGAGAGAGTAGGGTTAGGAAGAGTAGGGTTAGGAAGAGTAGGGTTAGGATGAGAGAGAGAGAGTAGGGTTAGGATGAGAGAGAGAGTAGGGTTAGGAAGAGTAGGGTTAGGATGAGAGAGAGAGTAGGGTTAGGATGAGAGAGAGAGTAGGGTTAGGAAG
The DNA here is from genome assembly GCF_045791955.1 of Oncorhynchus clarkii lewisi. Taxonomy (NCBI): domain Eukaryota; kingdom Metazoa; phylum Chordata; class Actinopteri; order Salmoniformes; family Salmonidae; genus Oncorhynchus; species Oncorhynchus clarkii. Next base: position 43,183,234 of record NC_092176.1, on the reverse strand, counting down.
AGTAGGGTTAGGATGAGAGAGAGAGTAGGGTTAGGATGAGAGAGAGAGTAGGGTTAGGAAGAGTAGGGTTAGGATGAGAGAGAGAGTAGGGTTAGGATGAGAGAGAGAGTAGGGTTAGGAAGAGTAGGGTTAGGATGAGAAAGAGAGTAGGGTTAGGAAGAGTAGGGTTAGGATGAGAGAGAGAGTAGGGTTAGGATGAGAGAGAGAGTAGGGTTAGGAAGAGTAGGGTTAGGATGAGAGAGAGAGTAGGGTTAGGAAGAGTAGGGTTAGGGTGAGAGAGAGAGTAGGGTTAGGATGAGAGAGAGAGTAGGGTTAGGAAGAGTAGGGTTAGGATGAGAGAGAGAGTAGGGTTAGGAAGAGTAGGGTTAGGATGAGAGAGAGAGTAGGGTTAGGATGAGAGAGTAGGGTTAGGATGAGAGAGAGAGAGAGTAGGGTTAGGAAGAGTAGGGTTAGGATGAGAGCGAGAGTAGGGTTAGGATGAGTGCGAGAGTAGGGTTAGGATGAGAGCGAGAGTAGGGTTAGGATGAGAGCGAGAGTAGTGTTAGGAAGAGTAGGGTTAGGAAGAGTAGGGTTAGGATGAGAGAGAGAGTAGGGTTAGGATGAGAGAGTAGGGTTAGGATGAGAGAGAGAGAGAGAGAGAGAGAGAGAGAGAGAGTAGTGTTAGGAAGAGTAGGGTTAGGATGAGAGCGAGAGTAGGGTTAGGATGAGAGCGAGAGTAGGGTTAGGATGAGAGCGAGAGTAGGGTTAGGATGAGAGCGAGAGTAGGGTTAGGATGAGAGCGAGAGTAGGGTTAGGATGAGAACGAGAGTAGGGTTGGGAAGAGAGAGAGTAGGGTTAGAGAGTAGGGTTAGGAAGAGAGTAGGGTTAGGAAGAGAGAGAGTAGGGTTAGGAAGAGAGAATAGGGGGAGAGAGTAGGGTTAGGGGGAGAGAGAATAGGGTTAGAGAGAGGGGTTAGGGGGAGAGAGAGAGTAGGGTGAGAGAGAGAGTAGGAGGAGAGAGAGAGTAGGGTTAGGGGGAGGGAGAGAGAGAGAGTAGGGTTAGAGGGTTGAGAGGGAGAGTAGGGTTAGAGGGTTGAGAGGGAGAGTAGGGTTAGGGGGAGAGAGAGAGAGTGGAGGGAGGGAGAGAGAGAGAGTAGGGTTGGAGAGAGAGGGATTAGAGAGAGAGGAGGGTTAGAGAGATAGGGATTAGAGAGAGAGTGGGTTATGGGGAGAGAGTAGGGTTATGGGGAGAGAGTAGGGTTATGGGGAGAGAGTAGGGTTATGGGGAGAGAGTAGGGTTATGGGGAGAGAGTAGGGTTATGGGGAGAGAGTAGGGTTAGGGGGAGAGAGCGAGAGTAGGGTGAGGGGGAGAGAGCGAGAGTAGGGTGAGGGGGAGAGAGAGAGAGAGTAGGGTGAGGGGGAGAGAGAGAGTAGGGTTAGGGGGAGAGAGAGCGAGTAGGGTGAGGGGAGGGAGAGTTGGGTTAGGGAGCGAGGGAGAGGGTGGTTAGGGAGAGGGAGTTTCTGATTCTGTGCTAATTATTTGTGCACGCTTCAGTCAAGCAGAAACTAAGTGGGATGCAGCTGTCTGGTCAGCTGGGTCACACATTGTTTAGGCATACAACTTGGCAACGAAAGGGGTGAAGTAGTGTGATGGTGAGAACCAAAACCTGTGCCTCCTTTCTAAAAGGGAGGTTCAGTAAGGTCTTGTTTAGCCTGCCATATTTGTTGAATATAACTTAATATTCACAATATTGTTTGTTTAGGTTAATGAAGTAGCATTGCTTTTGCATGTACATTAAGAGTATCCTAAATTGATAAAAATACAAACAAATGAATTCCCCTTCCCTTTTTCTGTTGGCTTCTGTCAGTGCCCCGGGAACTCTGTCAGTGCCCCGGGAACTCTGTCAGTGCCCCGGAACTCTGTCAGTGCCCCGGAACTCTGTCAGTGCCCCGGGAACTCTGTCAGTGCCCCGGGAACTCTGTCAGTGCCCCGGGAACTCTGTCAGTGCCCCGGGAACTCTGTCAGTGCCCCGGGAACTCTGTCAGTGCCCCGGGAACTCTGTCAGTGCCCCGGGAACTCTGTCAGTGCCCCGGAACTCTGTCAGTGCCCCGGGAACTCTGTCAGTGCCCCGGGAACTCTGTCAGTGCCCCGGAACTCTGTCAGTGCCCCGGGAACTCTGTCAGTGCCCCGGGAACTCTGTCAGTGCCCCAGAACTCTGTCAGTGCCCCGGGAACTCTGTCAGTGCCCCCGGAACTCTGTCAGTGCCCCGGGAACTCTGTCAGTGCCCCGGGAACTCTGTCAGTGCCCCGGGAACTCTGTCAGTGCCCCGGGAACTCTGTCAGTGCCCCGGGAACTCTGTCAGTGCCCCGGGAACTCTGTCAGTGCCCCCGGAACTCTGTCAGTGCCCCGGGAACTCTGTCAGTGCCCCGGGAACTCTGTCAGTGCCCCGGGAACTCTGTCAGTGCCCCGGGAACTCTGTCAGTGCCCCGGGAACTCTGTCAGTGCCCCGGAACTCTGTCAGTGCCCCGGAACTCTGTCAGTGCCCCGGGAACTCTGTCAGTGCCCCGGAACTCTGTCAGTGCCCCGGGAACTCTGTCAGTGCCCCAGAACTCTGTCAGTGCCCCAGAACTCTGTCAGTGCCCCGGGAACTCTGTCAGTGCCCCCGGAACTCTGTCAGTGCCCCGGGAACTCTGTCAGTGCCCCGGGAACTCTGTCAGTGCCCCGGGAACTCTGTCAGTGCCCCGGGAACTCTGTCAGTGCCCCGGAAACTCTGTCAGTGCCCCGGAACTCTGTCAGTGCCCCGGGAACTCTGTCAGTGCCCCGGGAACTCTGTCAGTGCCCCGGGAACTCTGTCAGTGCCCCGGGAACTCTGTCAGTGCCCCGGGAACTCTGTCAGTGCCCCGGGAACTCTGTCAGTGCCCCGGAACTCTGTCAGTGCCCCGGGAACTCTGTCAGTGCCCCGGGAACTCTGTCAGTGCCCCTGGAACTCTATCATTGCCCTGGACTGTATTCATTGTTTGAAAAGCCATGCTGCGTTGTAATGCTTTAAATCCCCTCCATGGCTATAGACCAGGCCTGTGCGGTAATACATGAGTATTTTTAGCTTTTACTTCCCCCTTTCAGACCCATTATCATAGCCAATAATAATGCCCACAGACTCGGGCCTAGTCAGATCTCAGGCCGATGGGAACCGGTTGTTCATGCCAGGAAGACTATTTTTGGGTTGAGCCCTCGGTGTCATCGAGCCTGTTGTAGATCTATAATGATCTGTTATGAGAGGTTTTAATGGAAGTCTCTTTATGTGTTAGGCTGTGTAATATAATGTTATGTCTGTGTAATGGTAAAGTAATGTTGTTGTGACTGTTTCAACATGCTAATGGTTTTGTTTCCCTGGACTGTTTCCACATGCTAATGGTTTTGTTTCCCTGGACTGTTTCCACATGCTAATGGTTTTGTTTCCCTGGACTGTTTCCACATGCTAATGGTTTTGTTTCCCTGGACTGTTTCCACATGCTAATGGTTTTGTTTCCCTGGACTGTTTCCACATGCTAATGGTTTTGTTTCCCTGGACTGTTTCCACATGCTAATGGTTTTGTTTCCCTGGTACTGTTTCCACATGCTAATGTTTTAGCATTTGTAGCACACTTATCATTTAAGTTATGAGACCAATATTAGCGGTTTTTATTTTTTTTCACATCATGTCCAAATTAACGGAAAATATCTCAAATTCATTGTGAAGCTCAACACAGTTGCTTATAGGCGTTTTGAACATGTGTGGAAAAAGTCTGATATTTGTGCCACAAAATGCTAAAATGTTAGCATGTTGGCACAGTGTTAGGGGAAACTAAACCAAAGCATGTATTTCTGTCACACCTTGTCCAAAGACAACGTACAGGGTGAGGAAACCATTGTCATGTTGTAATTTGGGTTAACTATGCCTTTTTAATGAAGTCGATAAAAATGGCAACTCAGACTATTTTCCCCACGCTATGCACATATGTGAACTTGCTGTCAATTGAGACTTAACCCTCTATTCTGTTGTTTCCTCTCTCTCCTGGACCACTGACCCTCTCCTCTCTCTCCTGGACCACTGACCCTCTCCTCTCTCTCCTGGACCACTGACCCTCTCCTCTCTCTCCTGGACCACTGACCCTCTCCTCTCTCTCCTGGAGGACTGACCCTCTCCTCTCTCTCCTGGAGGACTGACCCTCTCCTCTCTCTCCAGGACCACTGACCCTCTCCTCTCTCTCCAGGACCACTGACCCTCTCCTCTCTCCTCTCTCTCCTGGAGTACTGACCCTCTCCTGGAGTACTGACCCTCTCCTCTCTCCTCTCTCTCCAGGAGCACTTACCAAGGTGAAGGAGTCCCAGAAGCACGTTGAGGAAGGCAAGATGGACGCTCCCCAGGCGGACGGCGTCAACGAGCGCTGTAACATCATCTCCTTCGCCACGCTGGCAGAGATCCAGCACTTCCATCAGGTCCGGGTGAGGGACTTCAAGGCCCAGATGCAGCAGTATCTAACCGAGCAGATTGGCTTCTTCAAGAAGATCACCGGAAAGCTGGAGGAGGCCCTGCAGAAGTATGACAATGCTTAGAGTAGAGGGGGGAGACTAATAGACACCCCTGATTGGTCTAAATCCGATTGACCACGTTCTGATTGGTCGAGATCTCATATCCGACCCCTTCCCCGATTGGTCCAGAAATGACCCTTGACCTCCCTCAGTCGGCCAATCATTGAAGCCCCAGGTGGACATTACCTTCAACTGCCAAACAGCAATACAATCCACTGTGAGAAGACACAGACAACACTGACCGACCTGGATAGTCCCCTGAAGGCTGGATGTTGATTCCATGTATGGTGGCTACTGTTTTGAAGGGGCTTGAGTTGACGTCTGGCTTTGTTTAAATGGGTTTTAATGCAGTGTTGTTTTTCCTGGATCAAAATGGGGCTTGGGTGGTGGGTGTGGCAAGGGCGTGGCCATGGGCGTGACAAAATGTATCTGTTTTAAAGCTAATCTCCTGCAATTCTACACATTTTGCCATGTAGCTATGAGAACATTTGCAGTTTTTTAAAGCTTATATCCTATAATTCTACACATTTTGCCATGTGGCTGAGAGAACATTTGCAGTTTTTTAAAGCTTATATCCTATAATTCTACACATTTTGCCATGTGGCTGAGAGAACATTTGCAGTTTTTTAAAGCTTATATCCTATAATTCTACACATTTTGCCATGTGGCTGAGAGAACATTTGCAGTTTTTTAAAGCTTATATCCTATAATTCTACACATTTTGCCATGTGGCTGAGAGAACATTTGCAGTTTTTTAAAGCTTATATCCTATAATTCTACACATTTCGCCATGTGGTTTATGCTGTCTGAGTGGCTCAAACATTCTAATGAAATTAATGGGGGCCCCATTCCATGACAAATATTCCTGAATGCATCATTTTTTTATTTTAGATTCTCCCTGACAGTCTGGCTTTTGTTATGGTGATTGTTACTTTTTAAAGAGGCTGTTATTTAAGATATATATATATATATATATATATATATTAGTTTTTCTACATACTTTATATCTTGTTTTAGTCGTTTTAAGTTTACACTGAAATTTTTTTTTCCATATTTTTTTTTATTTTACTGTTTGGCCATAGACGGTCCGAAAACAACACTGAGGCAGCGAACAGCCCAATGCTTTTCTATGTAGAGAAAACACTGAGGCAGCGAACCGCCCAATGCTTTTCTATGTAGAGAAAACACTGAGGCAGCGAACAGCCCAATGCTTTTCTATGTAGAGAAAACACTGAGGCAGCGAACAGCCCAATGCTTTTCTATGTAGAGAAAACACTGAGGCAGCGAACAGCCCAATGCTTTTCTATGTAGAGAAAACACTGAGGCAGCAAACAGCCCAATGCTTTTCTATGTAGAGAAAACACTGAGGCGGTTTAGGAGGGGAGCCACTCAGACGTGAGGATACAGAAGCAGAAGGTCGTTAAAGCTTCTATAAAGCTTCTGTTTTTGATCGACGACGAGGCAAACCTCGGTTGGTTGTAAGTGTTGATTTAACGAGGGCTATCCTCATCGCGATTTGGTTTGGTAGGTGTCGTAGTCCAGCGAGTGGGTGGATATGCTTATTATCTTAATTATTGATTAATTATTATCTTAATCGTGACTTAAGACAGAGGGGGACGATCAAAATACCCTCTCCTGTAAACTTGTTATCCCCTACTGCTGCTTGTAGCTACACGGGGAGGTATCTTAACCTTGTAGATCACACTATGTCCACTAAACCTGTTTTAAACAACGTGACTGGTTATTAAGATGGAGTCCCATAAAGGGACAGTGTTCAGAGGGGGGAGTCTCTACCGTAAATCAATGCTGTTTAGTGGCTTCAAACCTTTATAATGCTGCCTTCTGCTATAACACTTGAGCTCCTCATAGTGTGTGTGTCCCAAATGTCTTCATACTTCCTAGTATATACTACTTTTGGCCAGAGCCCCCTATGCGTAGTGCGCTATATAGGGAAATAGTGTTCCATTTGGGAAGTCCCATCTCTAGCAGGAACATGTTTACACACACAGACTCCTAGCAGACCAGACAACCGGACTTGTGCCTTCTTTTTTTTTTTTGTTGATTGTCTCTCTCTGATGATACATTATTTTTATTTAAATAACTTCTATAAAGGTTTATGTAATATAAATATATTCTCATATTTAGTTTTTAAGATGCTTGTTTGTTGCAAATATTATAGAAAGGTTATCAAGGACCACGCAATGCTTTTGGACTTGTGTTTTGTTGGAGTTGAGAGAAGTGCCCAGCCGATGGCGAGCAGAGTCCGTCTGGACTGCTTGGAGTGCTGACCTTGATGATTCTCCCTTCAGAGACTGAAGTCTGATTCAGGGGCGTCAATGTAGAGCACGTGACTGGATCATTCTGACTGGGACAAGGCTGATTTACACAGAGAGGAAGAAAGCGAAACTGCGCTCGGTGGGATAACCTGTTCTGTTCTTACTGCAGGCTTGGATTCCATTCAGTGGATATCATGGGACCATGAAGTCTGCCTGCTTAAAGGTTCAGAGCCTTGGAACGCAAAGGAACATGTCTCAGACTGAAATGGACTGGACAGTCGGCTCAGACTGAAATGGACTGGACAGTCGGCTCGGACTGAAATGGATTAACACAGACTGAAATGGACTGGACAGTCGGCTCGGACTGAAATGGATTAACACAGACTGAAATGGACTGGACAGTCGGCTCAGACTGAAATGGATTAACACAGACTGAAATGGACTGGACAGTCGGCTCAGACTGAAATGGATTAACACAGACTGAAATGGACTGGACAGTCGGCTCAGACTGAAACTAAACTGGACATTTTAGCCCTCCCTGAAATCACAAAGTTATTTGGAAAAAAATGACTCTAAATATTATTCTTGCACAATGTTAATCTTTTTAACTTTAATTTTTTTTTAAGGTTGATGGATGTTAGTCTGTCAGTCAGACTGGTTGATGGGTAGACATCCTTCCTCTCCTGTTATTAATTGTCTACTGATCCTAGTACAGATCTGGACACCTCAGCCAGCCTGACTCTCCTGTTATTTCAACTTATGTGCCAGTTTTCGTGTCGAGTCAGAGACTAAATAAACTACATAAACTCCTCCACGTATCTCATTTGTACATGTCTGCTGTCACATTGTGATGTTTCTGCTCAGGGACTCCCAGGGGTCTTGTCTGGTCCAAAAGGGTTCATTTCTCCCTGCTTCTTCACACGTAATCTAACTAGTCCGACGTAGGCTACACTGATCTGATGACAGACCTGCCGTCATGATCGGGATCAGGCTCGGGATCAGGCTCAGGAACAGGATCAGGCTCGGGATCAGGATCAGGCTCGGGATCAGGATCAGGATCAGGCTAGCCATCAGATACACATGTCCTGTGCCAGAGAAGATGACAAGGTACATCCTCCAAGCAGCCAAGTTCAACAGCTTTTCACTGAATGTGTTGCTATCACTTTTATCATTAAATAATTTCCCTTAAATGACGGAAGATTTGAGTGATACTCTTAAATGAGTATGTTGTTTGATTGAACATCCGTTATCCCCGAGAAATCCTATTAATCCCTGAGTCTGTACTGGGGAGAGAGAAAAAAGTTTTGTCACGGACAAATTTGCTGTGGAAAAAAATACATCTCAGCCTTGTCTAGGAATGGAGAAAGATAGATAGATAGATATTTGGAGAAAGGAAGGAAGTGTGTTTTGTTTGGGTTGGAGGAGAATCCATGCGTGAAGGATGTGGTGGTGGTGGGTGATGGCAGCAGGATCTGAGACAGTCCTTTCAGCTCTTCTGGACACTAGCTGGGTTAGTGGTAGGGCTCTGTTAATGTGTTCAACACTGTCAGACAGACAAGACTTCCCCCTGCCTTCTCGTTGACCTAGCTGGGTTAGTGGTAGGGCTCTGTTAATGTGTTCAACACTGTCAGACAGACAAGACTTCCCCTGCCTTCTCGTTGACCTAGCTGGGTTAGTGGTAGGGCTCTGTTAATGTGTTCAACACTGTCAGACAGACAAGACTTCCCCTGCCTTCTCGTTGACCTAGCTGGGTTAGTGGTAGGGCTCTGTTAATGTGTTCAACACTGTCAGACAACACTTCCCCCTGCCTTCTCGTTGACCTAGCTGGGTTAGTGGTAGGGCTCTGTTAATGTGTTCAACACTATCAGACAAGACTTCCCCCTGCCTTCTCGTTGACCTAGCTGGGTTAGTGGTAGGGCTCTGTTAATGTGTTCAACACTGTCAGACAGACAAGACTTCCCCTGCCTTCTCGTTGACCTAGCTGGGTTAGTGGTAGGGCTCTGTTAATGTGTCCAACACTGTCAGACAAGACTTCCCCTGCCTTCTCGTTGACCTAGCTGGGTTAGTGGTAGGGCTCTGTTAATGTGTCCAACACTGTCAGACAGACAAGACTTCCCCCTGCCTTCTTGTTGACCTAGCTGGGTTAGTGGTAGGGCTCTGTTAATGTGTTCAACACTGTCAGACAGACAAGACTTCCCCCTGCCTTCTCGTTGACCTAGCTGGGTTAGTGGTAGGGCTCTGTTAATGTGTTCAACACTGTCAGACAAGACTTCCCCTGCCTTCTCGTTGACCTAGCTGGGTTAGTGGTAGGGCTCTGTTAATGTGTTCAACACTATCAGACAGACAAGACTTCCCCCTGCCTTCTTGTTGACCTCCTGTAAATTAAATACTTTACTGTCCTATGGAAATTGTTTCCAGATGCCTGTTCCACAAAAACACAAAGTAAACTGCTGTAATCAGAGCTTAGTCTGGCTCTGAGGGCTGTTTGCTATTGTCAAGACTGGACAGCAAAGGTGACCATGTGTTCAGTTCTTGACGGAATGCTCCGGGTTGACTCAACATGTTGATGTAGTTAAATGTTGGCTCAGAGGGCTGTTTGCTATTGTCAAGACTGGACAGCAAAGGTGACCATGGGTTCAGTTCTTGACGGAATGCTCCGGGTTGACTCAACATGTTGATGTAGTTAAATGTTGGCTCAGAGGGCTGTTTGCTATTGTCAAGACTGGACAGCAAATGGGTTCAGTTCTTGACGGAATGCTCCGGGTTGACTCAACATGTTGATGTAGTTAAATGTTGACGTGTAATTTCCATTAAAACAGAATAAGGTCAAAGAAGGGTCTATACTGATACTGTGGCCTTCCGTTTGGATTGTAACATGAACCCAGTGTCTGAAGGAATGGCTAAACTTTTGTTGTTGTTGCAAAAGGTTTTGCTATGGTGTGCCTTAATGAATACAACCCTGGGTTCCTAGATCTGCCAATTCTGTGTCCAGGGTCCCTGGATTGAGGGTAGTGATAGCTCCCAGAATGTTCCTAGATCTGTCCAGGGTAACCTCTGTGAGGCTAGCGGCCCATCAAAGAGCAGCAGAGGCTCAACAGACAGGCAGTAATTGAAAACAGACCAGAGCCTGTTTCCATGAGGAATCTGCTGAGTACAAGCTCCTCACATTCCAGCAGAATGAACTCTGCAGAAAGAGAAGGGGGGGGGGAAAAAGCACTTGGAAGTCTTCTTTTTCATAAGACTGAGGCATGAACTGTGATGTTTTGGTCCTGACCTGGTATTCATTTGTATTGTAAGATTTTATCTGTATCAGTATGATTATCTGTTGAGTCACACTGAACACGATTATATGTTGTCAGTTTCCTTGTTAGTGAGAAGAAGAAAAAAAAGTTTAATCTTGAAGTGACAAAAGCATGGATTAGCTTCCTGTATCATTTGTTTTGGACAAGTTTACGATTTTTTTTGCAATGTTACGAAGATGGGGGGGGGGGGGGGGGCGCTCTTGAAATATTTTTGACATGTTCGTCAAAAGAAGAGACCAGGGTGCAGAGTCACGCCGAGGTCCTTGAGTTTTATTTGAGACGACTGTACAATCATCGAGATTCATTGTCAGATCCGACAGCAGATTATTTTTTTTCTCCGAACATAGAACTAGCATCTCTGCTTTGTACGAGTTTAAAAGTAAAGAAATTGCCACCATCCACTTATGTCTGAAATACAGGCTTCCAGGATAGGCATTTTTGGGGCTTCACCATGTTTCACCGAAATGTACAGGTGTGTTTTGTCTGCATAGCAGTGACAGTTGGCATTTTGTTTCCGAATGACATCACCAGGAGGTAGAATATATAGTGAAAACAATAGGGGTCCTAAAACAGAACCTTGAGGAACATCGAAACTTACCATTGATTTGTCACACGACAAACCATCCAGAGACAAACCGATACCTTTCAGACACATAAGATCTAAACCAGGCCAGAACAGACCAATTAGTGTTTCCAGTCTCCAAAAAATGTGATGAACGATGGTTTCGAAAGCGGCACTAAGGTCGCTGGTCGATGGTCTGACGCCATTAAAAGGTCATTTTACCACCTTCGCGAGTGTTGTTTCAGTAGTATGATCGGGGTCTAAAACCTGTCTGTTGTCTCAATTTCATATACATTTATCTTCAAGAAGCATCTTAAAACATCTTAAAAAAAATATATATATATATGATAATAGTGATAATTGTGAGATTTGAATATAGGCCGAGTAGTTTGAAAAACAAATTAATGTGGGCTTTTTCAGGAGAGGCACTTTTAGTGAGTTTGGTACACATCCGGAGGATAGGGAGCCGTTTATTATGTTCAACACAGGAGGGCCAAGCACAGGAAGTAGCTCTTTCAGTAGTTTAGTTGGATTAGTTGATTAGGGTCCAGTAGACAGGAAGGTTTAGAGGCCATGACAATAACCTTTTTATTTAACTAGGCAAGTCAGTTAAGAACAAATTCTTATTTTCAATGACGGCCTAGGAGTGGGTTAACTGCCTGTTCAGGAGCAGAACAACAGATTTGGGGATTTGAACTTGGAACCTTCCGGTTACTAGTCCAATGCTCTAACCACTAGGCCACCCTGCCTGGGCTATCTTGTAGACATGTTATTGAAATAACAATAGGACATGTTGACATAACAAAAGGACATGTTATTGACGTAACAATAGGACATGCTGACATAACAATAGGACATGTTGGCATAACAATAGGACATGTTGTTGACATAAAAATAGGACATGCTGACATAACAATAGGACATGCTGTTGACATAATAGGACATGTTATTGACATGTTATTGAAATAACAATAACATGCCTGTAGCTGTCTGTAGTTGTCTGTAGCTGTCTGTTGTCTCCAACACTGTAGCTGTCTGTAGCTGTCTGTTGTCTCCAACACTGTAGCTGTCTGTAGCTGTCTGTTGTCTCCAAAACTGTAGTTGTCTGTATCTGTCTGTTGTCTCCAACACTGTAGCTGTCTGTAGCTGTCTGTAGCTGTCTGTTGTCTCCAACACTGTAGCTGTCTGTAGCTGACTGTAGCTGTCTGTAGCTGACTGTAGCTGTCTGTAGCTGTCTGTAGCTGTCTGTAGTTGTCTGTATCTGTCTGTAGCTGTCTGTTGTCTCCAACACTGTAGCTGTCTGTAGCTGTCTGTAGTTGTCTGTAGTTGTCTGTAGCTGACTGTAGCCGTCTGTAGCCGTCTGTAGCCGTCTGTAGCCGTCTGTAGCCGTCTGTAGCCGTCTGTAGCCGTCTGTTGGCTCCAACACTGCATCTCCTCTACTCCATCTTTATCTCCATAGGTCAGGCCAGGTATTCCCAAATGCTGTCGGGGGTTGTCTGTAGCCGTCTGTAGCCGACTGTAGCCGTCTGTAGCCGACTGTAGCCGACTGTAGCCGACTGTAGCCGTCTGTAGCCGTCTGTAGCCGTCTGTAGCCGACTGTAGCCGTCTGTAGCCGACTGTAGCCGACTGTAGCCGACTGTAGCCGTCTGTAGCCGACTGTAGCCGTCTGTAGCCGTCTGTTGGCTCCAACACTGCATCTCCTCTACTCCATCTTTAACTCCATAGGTCAGGCCAGGTATTCCCAAATGCTGTCGGGGGTTGTCAAATAAAATTGTGATACATTTCTTCGTTTTTTTTCTTGACATTTTCAAACGGTACATTTATATTTTCCAACGGGGCTATACATTTGGGTGAGTTTTTTTTCTCGCCTGGGTAGCCTCGTCTCACTGCCAAAAATAAAATTAAACCATCTTTTGTTCATCGAAATAACACAATGTCAAATACAGGTAGCCTAGTAAAATACAGGTAGCCTAGTAAAATAATTAACATCCAATCATCCAACCGTTACTCATCCAATCACATTAACCGTTACTCATCCAATCACATTAACCGTTACTCATCCAATCACATTAACCGTTACTCACCCAATCACATTAACCGTTACTCAGCTGTAGCTGTGATGCAAGTCTCTGTTTTCTTCCTGATTCCACTTCCTGATTTATAGTATGAGTTTTGGGAAGCCTTTATCAACTGTTGGTAATGTTGGCAGGGAAAAGGCTGTCACAATATCACAATGGCGTTTGTCCATAAAATGTCTTGAGGGCATTCTCAGAGAGTAGAACCTTTCCTGTATGTTCTAGCAACACTGCTGCAGGTGATGAGGGTTCGATGCAGAGAGACATAGGCTTGTGCAATACACACACACACACGCACACACACACACGCACACACACACACACACACACGTGCGCGCGCACACCAAGACTACACAACCTCTTGGATTGATGTGTTTGTACACTCTTTACTCCATGTAAAACAGGGGTTTAGTCTACAATTCAGGAAAAGCCATGGCCTGCTCCTTAAGCACCTTACCAGCTACTGTTCTCCACTTGTTTCACCATTTCCTGCTCTGGCTCACAGCAGTACCGTTGAATCGCAGGGTGGGGCGGGAAGGATACTGATTCAGTCGTTATGAGAGTTTTGCTGCAGTCGAATGCACCCACCGTGCCAGCTCATTAGGACACAGTTCCTCTGTGTGCTCCGTGCTCTCTAAGCCAGGTCCCAGAGCTGTTTGTGTTATCTAGTGGGACCAGGATAGGTGTTGGCGAGGCAGGTCAAACAGATCTGGGAACAGGCTATTGATTAGACAACACCAACAGATCTGGGAACAGGCTATTGATTAGACAACATCAACAGATCTGGGAACAGGCTATTGATTAAACAACACCAACAGATCTGGGAACAGGCTATTGATTAGACAACACCAACAGATCTGGGAACAGGCTATTGATTAGACAACATCAACAGATCTGGGAGCATGCTATTGGTTAGACAACACCAACAGATCTGGGAACAGGCTATTGATTAGACAACACCAACAGATCTGGGAACAGGCTATTGATTAGACAACACCAACAGTTCTGGGAACAGGTTATTGATTAGACAACACCAACAGTTCTGGGAACAGGCTATTGATTAGACAACACCAACAGTTCTGGGAACAGGCTATTGATTAGACAACACCAACAGTTCTGGGAACAGGCTATTGATTAGACAACACCAACAGTTCTGGGAACAGGTTATTGATTAGACAACACCAACAGTTCTGGGAACAGGCTATTGATTAGACAACACCAACAGTTCTGGGAACAGGTTATTGATTAGACAACACCAACAGTTCTGCGACCAGGTTATTGATTAGACAACACCAACAGTTCTGCGACCAGGTTATTGATTAGACAAGACCAACAGATCTGCGACCAGGCTATTGATTAGACAAGACCAACAGATCTGGGACCAGTCTACGATCTCTCTGCTTCAGCTTTTAACATAGTGGAACGAGGTCAATTTACTGACTGTAGCAGTGAGGTAATCAAGAACACAAATTACTTTATTTTTTTTAATAATACAATAATAATACAAAAATAAAGGGAACACTTAAACAACACAATGTAACTCCAAGTCAATCACACTTCTGTGAAATCAAACTGTCCACTTAGGAAGCAACACTGATTGACAATACATTTCACATGCTGTTGTGCAAATGGAATAGACAACAGGTGGAAATTATAGGCAATTAGCAAGACACCCCCAATAAAGGAGTGGTTCTGCAGGTGGGGACCACAGACCACTTCTCAGTTCCTATGCTTCCTGGCTGATGTTTTGGTCACTTTTGAATGCTGGCGGTGCTTTCACTCTAGTGGTAGCATGAGACGGAGTCTACAACCCACACAAGTGGCTCAGGTAGTGCAGCTCATCCAGGATGGCACATCAATGCGAGCTGTGGCAAGAAGGTTTTCTGTGTCTGTCAGCGTAGTGTCCAGAGCATGGAGGCGCTACCAGGAGACAGGCCAGTACATCAGGAGACGTGGAGGAGGCAGTAGGAGGGCAACAACCCAGCAGCAGGACCGCTACCTCCGCCTTTCTGCAAGGAGGAGCACTGCCAGAGCCCTGCAAAATGACCTCCAGCAGGCCACAAATGTGCATGTGTCTGCTCAAACGGTCAGAAACAGACTCCATGAGGGTGGTATGAGGGCCCGATGTCCACAGGTGGGGGTTGTGCTAAAATCCCAACACCGTGCAGGATGTTTGGCATTTGCCAGAGAACACCAAGATTGGCAAATTCGCCACTTGCGCCCTGTGCTCTTCACAGATGAAAGCAAGTTCACACTGAGCACATGTGACAGACGTGACAGAATCTGGAGACACCGTGGAGAACGTTCTGCTGCCTGCAACATCCTCCAGCATGACCGGTTTGGCGGTGGGTCAGTCATGGTGTGGGGTGGCATTTCTTTGGGGGGCCGCACAGCCCTCCATGTGCTCGCCAGTGGTAGCCTGACTGCCATTAGGTACCGAGATGAGATCCTCAGACCCCTTGTGAGACCATATGCTGGTGCGGTTGGCCCTGGGTTCCTCCTAATGCAAGACAATGCTAGACCTCATGTGGCTGGAGTGTGTCAGCAGTTCCTGCAAGAGGAAGGCATTGATGCTATGGACAGGCCCCCCCGTTCCCCAGACCTGAATCCAATTGAGCACATCTGGGACATCATGTCTCGCTCCATCCACCAACGCCACGTTGCACCACAGACTGTCCAGGAGTTGGCTTGCTTTAGTCCAGGTCTGGGAGGAGATCCCTCAGGAGACCATCCGCCACCTCATCAGAAGCATGCCCAGGCGTTATAGGGAGGTCATACAGGCACGTGGAGGCCACACACACTACTGAGCCTCATTTTGACTTGTTTTAAGGACATTACATCAAAGTTGGATCAGCCTGTAGTGTGGTTTTCTACTTTAATTTTGAGTGTGACTCCAAATCCAGACCTCCATGGGTTGATAAATTTGATTTCCATTGATCATTTTTGTGTGATTTTGTTGTCAGCACATTCAACTATGTAAAGAAAAAAGTATTTAATAAGAATATTTTATTCATTCAGATCTAGGATGTGTTATTTTAGTGTTCCCTTTATTTTTTTGAGCAGTGTATATATATATATATATATATATATATATACAGTACATTTGTTATTATTATTATTTTATTTCACAACAAATACACTTGTGAACGAGATCTTACAGGTGCATACAAACAACAACCCTAACCCTAGTGTCCTGACACTAACCCCTAACCCTAACCCTAACCCCAACCCTAGTGTCCTGACCCTAACCCCTAACCCTAGTGTCCTGACCCTAACCCCTAACCCTAACCCTAGTGTCCTGACCCTAACCCCTAACTCTAACCCCAACCCTAGTGTCCTAACCCCAACCCTAGTGCCCTAACCCTAACCCCAACCCTAGTGCCCTAACCCCAACCCTAGTGCCCTAACCCTAACCCCAACCCTAGTGCCCTAACCCTAACCCTAACCCCAACCCTAGTGTCCTAACCCTAACCCCAACCCTAGTGTCCCAACCTTAGCGTCCTAACTATAACCCAAACCCTAGTGTCCTAACCCTAGTGCCCTAACCCCAACCCTAGTGTCCTAACCCTAACCCTAACACCAGCCCTAGTGTCCTAACCCTAACCCCAACCCTAGTGTCCTAACTCTAACCCCAACCCTATTGTCCTAACCCTAACCCCTAACCCTAACCCCAACCCTAGTGTCCTAACCCTAGTGCCCTAACCCAAACCCCAATCCGTATCCTAACCAAAACCCCAACTCTAGTGTCCTAACCCTAACCCCTAACCCTAGTGTCCTAGTCTAGTGTGGAGCTAACAGAAGAGCAGCTGAGGAGGAATTCAGGCCAAGGGCTTTCACAGAAGTTCTTATCTTAGGTCATCTTCCCTCTGACCACAGAAGAGCAGAAGGAACGTTTCAGGCCCGGGGAACGTTTAGTATATTCCAGAATCCAGTGACAGTTCTGAGGCCAAAATGAAACATACAGACACTGAACAACACTCTTAGGAAATGCCATGACAACTAAGAAAAACCTGTTTAAACAATTCCATCAGTCTTGCTTGAATCTTACGTGAGACCTGTATTTATGGTTGAAGTACTCTAAACTGCTTTCTACCGGCATTCAGTAGAGAATCACCCCCCCTCCCTCCCTCCCTCTCTGTGGCTACAACTCTTATATAGTTGCATTGTGTCACATTTGTTTTCCTGCTGTTGCAAGGCATTTCCTGTAATACACTGGGGAGGGGGGGGGGCATTTTGACACACTTTCTACCTCCGGTCCTATGGAATGTGGTCAGCTGTGTCTTAACAATGTCCTGTCACAAGAAAATGTCACAAGCCCAAGTCTATTGTGCTATTCTCTCATCAATCTCGATCTTGACGAAGACGATGACATAGAGGCTATAGCTGTTACCGAACAATAGGATAGAAAAAATGTTGCTTTTTTTTTGTATAAGATAGGGATTTGTGAAACTCACTCGTCAGCCTGAAAATGTCACCACCTGTGTTGCCGACTGGTTAGAACGAGGCAGAGCTCTCAGGTTCTAGGTGTGAGCGGGGTCCGTGTGTTTAACGAGGCAGAGCTCTCGGGTTCTAGGTGTGAGCGTGCACGTGTGTTTAACGAGGCAGAGCTCTCAGGTTCTAGGTGTGCGCGTGCACGTGTGTTTAACGAGGCAGAGCTCTCAGGTTCTAGGTGTGCGCTAGTGCACGTGTGTTTAACGAGGCAGAGCTCTCAGGTTCTAGGTGTGCGCGTGCACGTGTGTTTAACGAGGCAGAGCTCTCAGGTTCTAGGTGTGCGCGTGCACGTGTGTTTAACGAGGCAGAGCTCTCAGGTTCTAGGTGTGCGCTAGTGCACGTGTGTTTAACGAGGCAGAGCTCTCAGGTTCTAGGTGTGCGCGTGCACGTGTGTTTAACGAGGCAGAGCTCTCAGGTTCTAGGTGTGCGCTAGTGCACGTGTGTTTAACGAGGCAGAGCTCTCAGGTTCTAGGTGTGCGCTAGTGCACGTGTGTTTAACGAGGCAGAGCTCTCAGGTTCTAGGTGTGCGCTAGTGCACGTGTGTTTAACGAGGCAGAGCTCTCAGGTTCTAGGTGTGCGCGTGCACGTGTGTTTAACGAGGCAGAGCTCTCAGGTTCTAGGTGTGCGCTAGTGCACGTGTGTTTAACGAGGCAGAGCTCTCAGGTTCTAGGTGTGCGCGTGCACGTGTGTTTAACGAGGCAGAGCTCTCAGGTTCTAGGTGTGCGCGTGCACGTGTGTTTAACGAGGCAGAGCTCTCAGGTTCTAGGTATGCGCGTGCACGTGTGTTTAACGAGGCAGAGCTCTCAGGTTCTAGGTGTGCGCTAGTGCTGGAGGAGGTGGTACAGCTAAGCAACCTGATGTCAATTAAACACAGAAGAAAAATATAAAGGACACATGCAACAATTACAAGGATTTTACTGAGTTACAGTTAATATGAGGAAATCAGTCAATTAAATTCAATTCATTAGGCGTATCTATGGATATCACATGACTGGGCATAGAGATATGTATCTGTTGGTCACAGAGACCTTGAAAAACGTAGGGGCTTGGATCTGATAACCAGTCAGTATCTGGTGTGACCACCATTTGCCTCATGCAGCGCGACACATCTCCTTCACATAGAGTTGATCAGGCGGTTGATTGTGGCTTGTGGAATGTTGTCAGACTCCTCTTCAATGGCTGTGTGAAGTCGCTGGATATTGGCGGGAACTGGAACAGGTTGTCGTACACGTGTATCCAGAGCATTCCAAACATGCTCAATGGGTGACCTGTCTGGTGAGTATGCAGGCCATGAAAGAACTGGGACATTTTCAGCTTCCAGGAATTGTGTACAAATCCTTGCAACATGAGTCTGTGCATTATCATGCTTAAACATGAGGTGATGGAGGCGGATGAATGGCACGACAATGGGCCTCAGGATCTCATCACGGTATCTCTGTGCATTCAAATTGCCATCGATAAAATGCAATTGTGTTCTTTGTCCGTAGCTTATGCCTGCTCATACCATAACCCCACCATGGTGGCATCAGCAAACGTTGACATCAGCAAACCGCTCGCCCACACAACACCATACACCTACATACATGTCTTCCATCTGCCAGGTACAGTTGAAACCAGGATTCATCCGTGAAGAGCACACTTCTCCAGCGTGCCAGCTGCCATCGAAGGAGAGCATTTTCCCACTGAAAGTCAGGAGGGCGGTCACGTGTGTTTGCGAGGCAGAGGTGTCAGATTCTACTTTCTAGGGATCAAGATGGCGCCGGAGAACAAAGGCTGACATTTTACGTATTCCTAACCAATTGTGTTTTTTAGTTTGTTACTTTGCGTTGTTTGTAACTTATTTTTTTACTTATTTTGTACATAATGTACACAACGCTTCCATCTCTTATGACCAGAAATAACCTCTGGACATTAGAACTGAGATTACTCACCACGGACTGGCAGAGTCCTATTGTCCTTTCACAAGTCTGACGTGAAGGATACACCGCTTCCTCGGGAACAGGCCCCGATCCCCGGGAACAGGCCCCGATCCCCGGGAACAGGCACAGATCCCCGGGAACAGGCACAGATCCCTGGGAACAGGCCCAGATCCCCGGGAACAGGCACAGATCCCCGGGAACAGGCCCAGATCCCCGGGAACAGGCCCCGATCCCCGGGATTTGCTTGAAGAGAAGGCGGAGAAAAAGGGTCCAGAGGGCGGGCTGCCCTCCGAGAATTCGTAGGCGATCGACGATCGAATAAACCCCCACTTCCTTCTATTCTGCTACGTGGAATATTAAACTACCAATGGGACAGTCAAAACTGTAATATCTTCTGCTTTACGGAGTCGTGGCTGAACGACGACATCATCACCGTACAGGTGGCTGCTTATACACTGGCTGGTTATCGGCAGGATAGAACAGCAGCGTCGGGTAAGACAAGATTTGGCATGGGTCCTCAGATCCTCAAAAGGTTCTACAGCTGCACCATCGAGGGTTGCATCACTGCCTGGTACGGCAATTGCTTGGCCTCCGACCACTAGGGTTTCATCTGCTTCTTGATATACCACACCAGGTGGATGGATTATCTTGGCAAAGGAGAAATGCTCGCTAACAGGGATGTAAACAAATTTGTGAACAAAAATATGAGAAAAATAAATGTTTTGTTCTTACGGAAAATTTCCGGGATCTTTTATTTCAGCTCATGAAACATGACACCAACACTACATATATTTATGTTCTTTGTTTTTGTTCAGTGTACTTGTGCCTGTGTAGTTTCCAAGTTATGGAGGGAAAGAAGTGACTCAAGCCACATGGGAGCATTTCAGATCCCGTACATTCGTCAGATAAGGCAGCTTATTGTGGACATCTGGCCTATGTCTAGTTTAACGGTCACGGTGGGTAAATCAAGTCTCTTTTGAGCTAAATGTCACCGACTGATTTTCCCAGCATCTCAGCACATTTGAAAGTGATGAGGACATTTAGCTCGTATCTAAAGGTTCAGTGATGAGGACATTTAGCTCGTATCTAAAGGTTCAGTGATGAGGACATTTAGCTCATATCTAAAGGTTCAGTGATGAGGACATTTAGCTCATATCTAAAGATTCAATGATGAGGACATTTAGCTCGTATCTAAAGGTTCGGTAATGAGGACATTTAGCTCATATCTAAAGGTTCGGTGATGAAGACATTTAGCTCATATCTAAAGGTTCAGTGATGAGGACATTTAGCTCGTATCTAAAGGTTCAGTGATGAGGACATTTAGCTCGTATCTAAAGGTTCAGTGATGAGGACATTTAGCTCATATCTAAAGGTTCAGTGATGAGGACATTTAGCTCATATCTAAAGATTCAATGATGAGGACATTTAGCTCGTATCTAAAGGTTCGGTAATGAGGACATTTAGCTCGTATCTAAAGGTTCGGTAATGAGGACATTTAGCTCATATCTAAAGGTTCGGTAATGAGGACATTTAGCTCATATCTAAAGGTTCAGTGATGAGGACATTTAGCTCATATCTAAAGGTTCAGTGATGAGGACATTTAGCTCATATCTAAAGGTTCAGTGATGAAGAGCAGGTTAAAGGTTAAATGAGTCCAAACCTTTGATTAGATTAGACAGTTTCAGAGAAACAAAACGATAAAGGGAAAATGGGAGCACCCATATCCTGTGGCGTTGCCGGCTCGGTCACACGGAGATTGGCTGCCTGAAGATGACTCCTGCTCAGTGATAGTGTATCTCTGTGTTTACAGCTAAAGAAATAAGCTCTTCTTACTGCCTTACTACTACTGTCTACTGTCTTACTACTACTGTCTTACTACTGCTGTCTACTGTCTTACTACTGCTGTCTGTCTTACTACTACTGTCTACTGTCTTACTACTAATGTCTACTGTCTTACTACAACTGTCTTACTACTACTGTCTACTGTCTTACTACTGCTGTCTGTCTTACTACTACTGTCTACTGTCTTACTACTGCTGTCTGTCTTACTACTACTGTCTACTGTCTTACTACTAATGTCTACTGTCTTACTACAACTGTCTTACTACTACTGTCTACTGTCTTACTACTGCTGTCTACTGTCTACTGTCTTACTACTACTGTCTTACTACTACTGTCTACTGCCTTACTACTACTGTCTACTGTCTTACTACTACTGTCTACTGTCTTACTACTACTGTCTGTCTTACTGTCTGTCTTACTACTACTGCTGTCTTACTACTACTGTCTACTGTCTTACTACTACTGTCTGTCTTACTACTACTGTCTACTGTCTTACTACTACTGTCTTACTACTACTGTCTACTGTCTTACTACTACTGTCTACTGTCTTACTACTACTGTCTACTGTCTACTGCCTTACTACTACTGTCTACTGTCTACTGTCTTACTACTACTGTCTTACTACTACTGTCTACTGTCTTACTACTACTGTCTACTGTCTTACTACTACTGTCTTACTTACTGTTTGTGCAATGTTGTTGTATCTCACCCAGTTATGCTAATTATCCATCTTGTAATTTAACTGAATAGAGGGAGAGAGACAGGAAGATAACTCAAGTCTGGCATCTGCTCCTACCCCAGGCACTTCACTCATATTTAAATAAACATAAATAATTTAAACAGAACTGTTTGTTTTATATTTATAGATCTATCGATGTACGTGCTTGCTAATTTGCAGGCTACTTGGTCTGTATTGAGTCTTTTCTGTATAATACTACAAGACCAAATCTATGTGGAGACCTGGTCGTGGGAACAACTCCGAAATCATGGGAATTAACATGGAGTTGGTCCCCCTTACTGCTATTACAGCCTCCACTCTTCTGGGAAGGCTTTCCGCTAGAAGTTGGAACATTGCTGCGGGGACTTGTTTCCATTCAGACACAAGAGCATTAGTGAGGTCGTGCACTGATGTTGGGCGATAAGGTCTGGCTTGCAGTCAGTGTTCCACATCATCCCAAAGCTGTTTGATGGGGTTGAGGTCAGGGCTTTGTGCAGGCCAGTCAAGTTCTTCCACACCGATCTCAACAAACCATTTCTATTTGGTCCTCACTTTGTGTATGGGGACATTGTCTCGCTGAAACAGGAAAAGGGCCTTCCCCAAACTGTTGCCACAAAGTTGGAAGCACAGAATCATCTAGAATGTCATTGTATGCTGTAGCGTTCCGATTTCCATTCCCTGAAACTAAGGGGCCCGAACCATGAAAAACAGCCCCATTAATCCTCCTCTACCAAACTTTACAGTTGGCACTATGCATTGGGGCAGGTGGCGTTCTCCTGGCATCCACCAAACCCAGATTTGTTTGTCGGACTGCCAGATGGTGAAGCGTGAATCATCACCCCAGAGAATGAGCTTCCACTGCTCCAGAGTCCAATGGCGACAAGCTTTACACCACTCTAGCCGACGCTTGGCATTTTTCATAGTTAGGGTTGTTTATGGCTGCTCGGCCGTGGAAACACATTTCATGAAACTCCCGACAAACAGTTATTGTGCTGTCGTTGCTTTCAGAGGCAGTTTGGAACTTGGTAGTGAGTGCTCCAACTGAGGACAGACGTGTTTTATGTGCTACGCGCTTCAGCACTCGGCAGTCTCGTTCTGTGAGCTTGTGTGGCCTACCACTTCGTGGCTGAGCCGTTGTTGCTCCTAGATGTTTCCACTTTACAATAACGGCACTTACAGTTGACTGTCTTGTTAGAAAGGTGGCATCCGATGATGGTGCCACGTTGAAAGTCACTGAGTTCTTCAGTAAGGCCATTCTACTGCCAAATGTTTGTCTATGGAGATTGCATGGCTGTGTGCAACTAATCCACTAATTTGAAGAGGTGTCCACATACTTTTGGTGTTATATTATGTGTCATTAGCCCTGAATGTACTCTGAACTGACATCAGTCTGCTGACATCTTGCCTTACACATGTTCTTCCTTCTGATTCATCCTGAACTGAAATCATCATGATTATTGAGCAGCTGTGCTGCTATTTTTATTAACTTGGCCAAAGCTTTTGATACGGTAGACCATTCCATTCATGTGGGCCGGCTAAGGATTATTGGTGTCTGCGAGGGGTCTTTGGCCTGGTTCGCTAACTACCTCTCTCCAAAGAGTGCAGTGTATAAAGTCAGAAAATCTGCTGTCTCAGCCAAAGCCTGTCAGCAAGGGAGTACCCCAAGGCTCGATCCTAGGCCCCACGCTCTGCTCAATTTACATCAACAACACAGCTCAGGCAGTAGGAAGCTCTCTCATCCATTAATATGCAGATGATACAGTCTTATACTCACTGTAGACCTAACCTGACGACACATTTATTTTATTAATTTGACCTTTATTTAACCAGGCAAGTCAGTTAAGAGCAAATTCTTATTTACAATGATGGCCTAGGAACAGTGGGTTAACTGCCTTGTTCAGGGGCAGAACAACAGATTTTTTTTTACCTTGTCAGCTCTGGGATTTCATCTTGCAATCTTTTGGTTACTAGTCCAACGCTTTAACCACTAGGCTACCTGCCACCCCATTCTCACATGATGAGAATATGCGACATAATAATTTATAATAAAATAATATATAATTAATGGGTCTCACATTATAACAGATCTCTCAGGTTCACCTTTGTTTATAGAGGAACACAGAACACTTTCCTCAAGTACTAGCTCCCAGCATTATTATAATATTTGTGTGTATTAACAGTTCTTGACCTTGCAGGAAGTGAGACTTGACCCTGCAGGAAGTGAGACCGTGTCCAGCCCATTAGTAAAACGAGCAGACGTGCGTCACAAACGGCAACCTATCTAGTGCACTACTGATAGAACGAACAGCGTCTGTACCTGGTAGAATGAAGGATGTCTGTACCCTGGTAGGATGAAGGATGTCTGTACCCTGGTAGAATAAACAACGTCTGTACCTGGTAGAATGAAGAATGTCTGTACCTGGTAGAATGAAGAATGTCTGTACCTGGTAGAATAAACAGCGTCTGTACCTGGTAGAATAAACAGCGTCTGTACCTGGTAGAATGAAGAATGTCTGTACCTGGTAGAATAAACAACGTCTGTACCTGGTAGAATGAAGGATGTGACATGTGGGAGCAGAGCAGTAAGCATTCAGCCTGACTATTGGTTGTTATAGTCCCGGCACAGGAAGGCCTACTCAGCTGATGTGAGGCCTCATTCATGTTGCCGGCTGAAAAACGCTGACTGCTCGTCTTTGTATTCAATAGTGCACTATATAGGGAATAGAGTTCCATTTGGGACACAACCTAAGTATTGTTTAATGCACTGTCTGTCAAAGTGGGAGAGACCCAGCTGTTACCTCTCTGTGTTGTCTGTAGACCTGGGTTCAAATATTATTGGAAATCATTTCAAATAGTTGAGGTTTCTCTAGCCTGCCTGGGATGCCAACTGGGTGGGATTTACAGTTTTGGGACTATTCTATTGGTCCATTAGAGCCAGAAAAACTCAATCAAGCATGGAGATAGTCGGTGAAAAATAAGAACAGCCACGGAGGGTTTGTTTGCCGTTTTACGGGATGTTAACCAGTTGTGCTATTCTGCGTGGGGTTTTTTTCGCGCGTTTTGTGTAACTTTTTTTAAATGACCGAAACAAGCTTCTGTACATCAGAACAGCGATTACTCACCTTGGACTGGACTAATATTTTTAATGAATCGGAGGCTAAATATTTACGGCTCCTCCCGGACCAGGTCCAAATCCCCGTCCTTCGCATGAAGAGGTGCCGCAAAAGGATGAAACCGCCCCCTACCCTCCAATCTTTTGGCGAACGTACAATCACTGGAGAACAAACTGGACGAGCTCGTTCGATACTATCCTGTCAACGGGACCTGAAGAACTGCAATATCCTACAGTATGTTTCTCCGAGTCGTGGCTGAACAAGGACATGGACAATATACAGTTCCAGCCAAAAGTTTGGACACACCTACTCATTCCAGGGTTTTTCTTAATTTTTTATTACTTTCTACATTGTAGAATAATAGTGAAGACATCAACACTATGAAATAACACATATGGAATCATGTAGTAAACAAAAAAGTGTTAACCAAATCAAAATATATTTAATATTTGTTAATTGCAATGCATTCCAGGTGACTACCTCATGAAGCTGGTTGAGAGAATGCCAAGAGTGTGCAAAGCTGTCATCAAGGCAAATTTAAAATATTACATATTTTTTTATTGTAATTGCCAGAGAGTTGAGAGGAATCAACCATGTTATTGACATGACCATCTCGTTTACTGTCTGCAGCTCTCTGACGTGACTGAGAGAGTTGGGCTGTCACTGAACAGAACAAAAGAGGGCCCCCGAACAGAACAGAAGAGAGACAAGCTTTTTTGAAGATGATAAATGCACTGGGACATTGTGGTGGCAGATTAGGAAGTGGCACTCTCCCCAAATTGGGGACAGTGAGAGAGTCAGTGTTTAACATGTTTTGGTGAGGAGGCAGGGTAAATTGTATTGGATGGTGCATTATCTTTTAGATTTTTTGCCTCTTTGTCACAGGGTGAGGCTGTAACTATGGTTACAGTTGAAGGTGAAAAACAGAGACCTTGTTTATATTAAGTACCTTCCTCTGAAACCAGAGGAGCATTCTACACTGGATTGTAACACAGCTACGTTACATTCTGTATCCCCAGTGAGATATTTCACAGCTCAAAACCAACACCCAACCTGAGGAAATAACGGTGAACTGACAATTTTTTTTTTGAGAACACATCATGTTGTCGTGTTCCGTCCATAAAGAACAGTGAACAGATTGTGATAGCAAGCCATTGCTGCAAATGTGAATAACATGAACATTTAATTAGCCATCTGGGTATGTCTGTGTAGAACCTCTCTAGCTAAACCAATCAGCCAGCAACACTTTGTCTCTCTTTAACTTGTCTCACGGAGTATAATCTAATACCACAGGGCAACAGGATCTCTCCTTTTCTCCCCATCTTTCTACTCGCGCTCTTGCTCTCTCTACTCTCGCTCTACCCTTTCTCTCTCTCTTTCCCTCTCTCTACCCTCTTTGTCTCTCTACTGTACCTCTCTCTCTCTAACTCTCTCTCTACCCTCTCTGTCTCTCTACTGTACCTCTCTCTCTATCTCTCTTCACACAGTCTCTCACACTATAAAAAAGTTGGACAGGTTAATACCATGTTAGTCAATATGTATTCTTCTTTGAAAATAGAAATAAGAATTGAGTAAGAAAGACTGTTGGTTAAACTATACTGCAGTGTTGAGCAGTATCGAGGGGATATATAGCCAAGGAGGAAGGTGGGAGGAGCTATATGATTCCGGTGGGAGGAGCTATAGGATACTGGTGGGAGGAGCTATAGGAGGCTGGTGGGAGGAGCTATAGGAGGACGGGGTCATTGGAGCTATAGGATGCTGGTGGGAGGAGCTATAGAAGAACGGGGTCATTGGAGCTATAGGAGGCTGGTGGGAGGAGCTATAGGAGGACGGGCTCATTGGAGCTATTAGGATGCTGGTGGGAGAAGCTATAGGAGGACTGGCTCATTGGAGCTATAGGAGGCTGGTGGGAGGAGCTATAGGAGGACTGGCTCATTGGAGCTATTAGGATGCTGGTGGGAGGGGCTATAGGAGGCTGGTGGGAGGAGCTATAGGAGGCTGGTGGGAGGAGCTATAGGAGGACGGGCTCATTGGAGCTATAGGAGGCTGATGGGAGGAGCTATAGGAGGACGGGCTCATTGGAGCTATAGGAGCGTGGATTGGAGGAGCTATAGGAGGACTGGCTCATTGGAGCTAAAGGAGGACTGGCTCATTGGAGCTATTAGGATGCTGGTGGGAGGAGCTATAGGAGGCTGGTGGGAGGAGCTATAGGAGGACGGGCTTATTGGAACAGTATAAATGGAATTTAGTCAAATGTGGTTTCCATATGTTTGATGTGTTTGATACCGTTCCATTTATTCCATTCCGATGAGCCCGTCCTCCTATAGCTCCTCCCACCAGCCTCCTCTGATATACAGTATAAAACATCTACATTGAACTGCAAGCGCGGCTGGCTGGGGCCTCAGGTCGGTTTTACACGTATGCTACGTTCCAGACAGATAACGTTATGATGTTAACAGCAGCCGCACTGCTCGCCATGTGTGTGTGTGTGTGTGTGTGTGTGTGTGTGTGTGTGTGTGTGTGTGTGTGTGTGTGTGTGTGTGATTGCGTGTGTGTTTGTGTGTGTGCGCGCGTGTTTGTGTGTTTGTGTGTGTATGTGCGTGCGTGTTTGTGTGTGTGTGTGTGTGTGCGTGTGTGTGTGATGCTTCAGCCAGACAGACACATGTGGAACTGAGAACTCATTCGGACCTGAAGTCAGCACTTTCTTTGAGTCGTACGTGGATTGTCTGAAAGTGGACACAGAGTGTCTGAAAGTGGACATGGAGTGTCTGAAAGTGGACATAGTGTCTGAAAGTGGACATAGAGTGTCTGAAAGTGGACATGGAGTGTCTGAAAGTGGACATGGTGTCTGAAAGTGGACATAGAGTGTCTGAAAGTGGACATGGAGTGTCTGAAAGTGGACATAGTGTCTGAAAGTGGACATAGAGTGTCTGAAAGTGGACATGGAGTGTCTGAAAGTGGACATGGAGTGTCTGAAAGTAGACATGGAGTGTCTGAAAGTGGACATGGAGTGTCTGAAAGTGGACATGGAGTGTCTGAAAGTGGACACAGAGTGTCTGAAAGTGGACATAGAGTGTCTGAAAGTGGACATAAAGTGTCTGAAAGTGGACACAGTGTCTGAAAGTGGACATAGAGTGTCTGAAAGTGGACATAGTGTCTGAAAGTGGACATAGAGTTTCTGAAAGTGGACATAGTGTCTGAAAGTGGACATAGTGTCTGAAAGTGGACATAGAGTGTCTGAAAGTGGACATGGAGTGTCTGAAAGTGGACATGGAGTGTCTGAAAGTGGACATAGTGTCTGAAAGTGGACATAGAGTGTCTGAAAGTGGACATGGAGTGTCTGAAAGTGGACATGGAGTGTCTGAAAATGGACATAGTGTCTGAAAGTGGACATAGAGTGTCTGAAAGTGGACATGGAGTGTCTGAAAGTGGACATGGAGTGTCTGAAAGTGGACATGGAGTGTCTGAAAGTGGACATGTAGTGTCTGAAAGTGGACATGGAGTGTCTGAAAGTGGACATAGTGTCTGAAAGTGGACATAGAGTGTCTGAAAGTGGACATGCAGTGTCTGAAAGTGGACATGGAGTGTCTGAAAGTGGACATGGAGTGTCTGAAAGTGGACATAGAGTGTCTGAAAGTGGACATAGTGTCTGAAAGTGGACATAGAGTGTCTGAAAGTGGACATGGAGTGTCTGAAAGTGGACATGGTGTCTGAAAGTGGACATAGAGTGTCTGAAAGTGGACATGGAGTGTCTGAAAGTGGACATAGTGTCTGAAAGTGGACATAGAGTGTCTGAAAGTGGACATGGAGTGTCTGAAAGTGGACATGGAGTGTCTGAAAGTAGACATGGAGTGTCTGAAAGTAGACATGGAGTGTCTGAAAGTGGACATGGAGTGTCTGAAAGTGGACATGGAGTGTCTGAAAGTGGACACAGAGTGTCTGAAAGTGGACATAGAGTGTCTGAAAGTGGACATAAAGTGTCTGAAAGTGGACACAGTGTCTGAAAGTGGACATAGAGTGTCTGAAAGTGGACATAGTGTCTGAAAGTGGACATAGAGTTTCTGAAAGTGGACATAGTGTCTGAAAGTGGACATAGTGTCTGAAAGTGGACATAGAGTGTCTGAAAGTGGACATGGAGTGTCTGAAAGTGGACATGGAGTGTCTGAAAGTGGACATAGTGTCTGAAAGTGGACATAGAGTGTCTGAAAGTGGACATGGAGTGTCTGAAAGTGGACATGGAGTGTCTGAAAATGGACATAGTGTCTGAAAGTGGACATAGAGTGTCTGAAAGTGGACATGGAGTGTCTGAAAGTGGACATGGAGTGTCTGAAAGTGGACATGGAGTGTCTGAAAGTGGACATGTAGTGTCTGAAAGTGGACATGGAGTGTCTGAAAGTGGACATAGTGTCTGAAAGTGGACATAGAGTGTCTGAAAGTGGACATGCAGTGTCTGAAAGTGGACATGGAGTGTCTGAAAGTGGACATGGAGTGTCTGAAAGTGGACATAGTGTCTGAAAGTGGACATAGAGTGTCTGAAATTGGACATAGAGTGTCTGAAAGTGGACATAGAGTGTCTGAAAGTGGACATAGTGTCTGAAAGTGGACATAGAGTGTCTGAAATTGGACATAGAGTGTCTGAAAGTGGACATAGAGTGTCTGAAAGTGGACATAGTGTCTGAAAGTGGACATGGAGTGTCTGAAAGTGGACATAGAGTGTCTGAAAGTGAACATAGAGTGTCTGAAAGTGGACATAGAGAGTCTGAAAGTGGACATAGAGTGTCTGAAAGTGGACATGGAGTGTCTGAAAGTGGACATAGAGTGTCTGAAAGTGAACATAGAGTGTCTGAAAGTGGACATAGAGTGTCTGAAATTGGACATAGAGTGTCTGAAAGTGGACATAGTGTCTGAAAGTGGACATAGAGTGTCTGAGAGTGTCTGAAAAGTGTGTCTGAAAAGCCTAATCCTTTTCCTGACCTTAACCTCATTCTCCTAACCTGCCATGTTAATTCTCCTAACCTGCTAGGCTAGTTCTCCTAACCTGCTAGGCTAGTTCTCCTAACCTGCTAGGCTAGTTCTCCTAACCTGCTATGTTAATTATCCTAACCTGCCATGTTAATTATCCTAACCTGACATGTTAATTTGCATGCAGTTATCCATACTTGCTTTTTTCTGGCCTTCAGTTTCCTCTTTCTGTCACTCCTATTAGTTCATATTTTAATATTTCTCAAGGGGAATCATCAAATGAAACCGAAGCTGAAACTGCTGATGTGAACTTTGACCCCGGTGGTTTAGAAGACTAGCTCATCTGTTTCCTGTCTTCTATCACAACACCAGTCACAAGTTCCTGTTGTTGTTGTCGACTCGAAGAAAACAAATCACGAGCTTCTACGGGAATCACGTTGGTTAGCCAATAGGCGATTCACTCCACTCTTTGCACATGCTCAGTTTTACTTGACAAGACAGGCCTTTTCAGTTCTGTAAAGCTTTAATAAAACAGTGATGGGAGCAAGAGCAGTATTTATAGGTGTAGCTTTTCTTTAAAGTTCTGTAAAGCCTGACTGAATGTGTACAGGTACAGTGATATGTAGACTGTCTGAGCAGCTTACCGATCACCATACCTGTACACAGCCAATCTGTAAATAGCACACCCGACTACAGTGCCTTGCGAAAGTATTCGGCCCCCTTGAACTTTGCGACCTTTTGCCACATTTCAGGCTTCAAACATAAAGATATAAAACTGTATTTTTTTGTGAAGAATCAACAACAAGTGGGACACAATCATGAAGTGGAATGACATTTATTGGATATTTCAAACTTTTTTAACAAATCAAAAACTGAAAAATTGGGCGTGCAAAATTATTCCCATATTATTACTTACCCTCTTGCTCTTTTTGCACCCCAGTATCTCTACTTGCACATCAACATCTGCACATCTATCACTCCAGTATTAATGCTAAATTGTAATTATTTTGCCTCTAGGGCCTATTTATTGCCTTACCTCCCCACTCTTCTACATTTGCACACACTGTACATAGATTTTTCTATTTGTATTTTCTTTTGTGTTATTGACTGTACGTTTGTTTATGTGTAACTCTCTGTTGTTGTTTTTGTCGCACTGCTTTGCTTTATCTTGGGCCAGGTCGCAGTTGTCAATGAAAACTTGTTCTCAACTGGCCTACCTGGTTAAATTAAGGTGAAATAAAATGTATATATATATATTTTTTAAATTACGTTTCAAATAGAGCGTTGTGAAGACGTGTTCTACAGAACAGGCGCTGGGAGAAAGAATGTGTAATTATACCTCTCCATATCGTACCAGTAGATTGGGGGTAATTATGATCTAATTATATACTAATTATATCATGTTGAATGAGCTGATGGCTCTAGCTAGCTGTTAAACCAAAAGGCAAGATCAATGTTTTTTTTTTTTAAGACAATAGGAAGAGAGAAACAAAAGTGAATGCTAATCTAAGACAGATGGAATGGTCTCCAATGCAAACTGGTCTCTCCGACAAGCGTAAAGAAATAAACATTTTTTTTTTACAACATCTTGTGCTCACTGCTATCATCACAGGATATGTCATCATCACGTTTCTCCACAAGACTGTCATGAGTTCCGTTGAGCAGTGCAGTAACATGTACCAGTGCAGACCAAGGGGCTGTGTGGTCTCACACAGATTAGAGAGGCAGTGTGTCTTGTCCAGGTGGGAAAGGGCAGTGTGGAGTGCAATAGAGATCGCGTCATCTGTGGATCTGATGGGGTTGGTATGTGAATCTGTTGGGGTTGGTATGCGAATTGGAGTGGGTCCAAGTTGTCTGGGATGATCATGTTGATATGAGCCATGACCAGCCTTTCAAAGTATTTCATGGCTATAGATGTGAGTGCTGCGACGCAATAGTCATTTAGACATAGCTACAGATTGGCACCCTTTTCCCTCGCTACAGATTGGCACCCCTTTCCCTCGCTACAGATTGGCACCCTTTTCCCTCATTACAGATTGGCACCCTTTTCCCTCGTTACAGATTGGCACCATTTTCCCTCGCTACAGATTGGCACCCTTTCCCTCGCTACAGATTGGCACCCTTTTCCCTCGTTACAGATTGGCACCCTTTTCCCTCGCTACAGATTGGCACCCTTTCCCTCGCTACAGATTGGCACCCTTTTCCCTCGTTACAGATTGGCACCCTTTCCCTCGCTACAGATTGGCACCCTTTTCCCTCGCTACAGATTGGCACCCTTTTCCCTCGCTACAGATTGGCACCCTTTCCCTCGCTACAGATTGGACCCTTTCCCCTCGCTACAGATTGGCACCCTTTTCCCTCGCTACAGATTGGCACCCTTTTCCCTCGTTACAGATTGGCACCCTTTCCCTCGCTACAGATTGGACCCTTTCCCCTCGCTACAGATTGGCACCCTTTTCCCTCGCTACAGATTGGCACCCTTTCCCTCGCTACAGATTGGACCCTTTCCCCTCGCTACAGATTGGCACCCTTTCCCTCGCTACAGATTGGACCCTTTCCCCTCGCTACAGATTGGCACCCTTTTCCCTCGCTACAGATTGGCACCCTTTTCCCTCGCTACAGATTGGCACCCTTTTCCCTCGCTACAGATTGGCACCCTTTCCCTCGCTACAGATTGGACCCTTTCCCCTCGCTACAGATTGGCACCCCTTTCCCTCGCTACAGATTGGCACCCTTTTCCCTCGCTACAGATTGGCACCCTTTTCCCTCGCTACAGATTGGCACCCTTTCCCTCGCTACAGATTGGCACCCTTTTCCCTCGCTACAGATTGGCACCCTTTCCCTCGCTACAGATTGGACCCCTTTTCCCTCGCTACAGATTGGCACCCTTTCCCTCGTTACAGATTGGACCCCTTTCCCCTCGCTACAGATTGGCACCCTTTTCCCTCGCTACAGATTGGCACCCTTTTCCCTCGCTACAGATTGGCACCCTTTCCCTCGCTACAGATTGGACCCTTTCCCCTCGCTACAGATTGGCACCTTTTCCCTCGCTACAGAGTGGCACCCTTTCCCTCGCTACAGATTGGCACCCTTTTCCCTCGCTACAGAGTGGCACCCTTTTCCCTCGCTACAGATTGGCACCCTTTCCCTCGCTACAGATTGGCACCTTTTCCCTCGCTACAGATTGGCACCCTTTCCCTCGCTACAGATTGGCACCATTTTCCCTCGCTACAGAGTGGCACCCTTTCCCTCGCTACAGATTGGCACCCTTTTCCCTCGCTACAGAGTGGCACCCTTTTCCCTCGCTACAGATTGGCACCCTTTTCCCTCGCTACAGAGTGGCACCCTTTCCCATCGCTACAGAGTGGCACCCTTTCCCTCGCTACAGATTGGCACCCTTTTCCCTCGCTACAGAGTGGCACCCTTTTCCCTCGCTACAGATTGGCACCCTTTCCCTCGCTACAGATTGGCACCCTTTTCCCTCGCTACAGATTGGCACCCTTTTCCCTCGTTACAGATTGGCACCCTTTTCCCTCGTTACAGATTGGCACCCTTTTCCCTCGCTACAGATTGGCACCCCTTTCCCCTCGCTACAGATTGGCACCCTTTTCCCTCGCTACAGATTGGCACCCTTTCCCTCGCTACAGAGTGGCACCCTTTTCCCTCGCTACAGATTGGCACCCTTTTCCCTCGCTACAGATTGGCATCCTTTTCCCTCGCTACAGAGTGGCACCCTTTTCCCTCGCTACAGATTGGCACCCTAGTAGCTTTATAGTGCATTACTTCAGACACACTCAAGGGTTATTTCTCACTCTGTCTATCAAGCTCAGGTCAAAGAAAGTGGATAAATAAATAAATAAATCCGTCCATCATCGAAATCTATGAATTATGAACCAGGGACATTGTTGAGGACACTGTATTTAGAGGCATCTATATTGTGCTGACTTCAATTTTACCATAGAAGAAGAGTATTCTTATACCAAAACACTTCACCAAACAGTGGCTGTTAGGAAATATATTTGTAAATATATATTGATATATGTGTTTCACCTTTTGCTTCTCTCATAGGCTACCTTTTTTTTTTGTCATGTGGACTGACTCATTATGACGTCCTCTCAGCAGTAGAAGAGATCTCTGTGCGTATTACAATTAGATGTCTTGTTTATCTCCTGACTCCTGACATTCACCACGATTAAAGCTTTTACTGACTGACCTCAGCTTGTTATTCTCTGATTGCATTAGGTTGTTTTTTGGGGACCTAACAACTAGACTGGTTTATCCCAGTTTGTATAGTCCTCATTATTACATCGCAATGGACTTGGCAAGACAGCACAAACAGATCTGGGACCAGTCTACTGCGCAACAACTTCTGAAAACATGTTAACCAACCAACACACACTTCTACAGACGGCTTATTCCCTAGGATCTGGGACCAGTCTACTGCACAACACAATCTGAAAACATGTTAACCAACCAACCAACACACACTTCTACAGATGGCTTATTCCCTAGGATCTGGGACCAGTCTACTGCACAACACAATCTGAAAACATGTTAACCAACCAACCAACCAACACACACTACTGCAGATGGCCTATTCCCTAGGTGCTGTTTCATATCCATTCAACCTCTCCAACCAAAGTAATTAAGAGACATCAGAGAGCAGTAGTGATAATGGTAATTAATATGTTGCCTGATGGACCCTTTTAATTAAGCTCCACTACAGTGTCTCGTGTTTCAGTGAGCCCAGTCACAGTTACCAGACGGCCTGTCTGTATTGTACATATAACATAATACACTGTAGTTTTCCATGTATATCGTTAAAAGCAGTTACCGCATTTTTTAAATTTTGCACGACACCAACGCCATCATCAGTCAGCAGTTTTAAGTTCCCCGGAATCCACGACACCGGAGGCTTGTCATGGACCGACAACAACAGGAGTCTCGTCAAGAGGACGCAGCAGCATCTTTACTTCCTGAGGCGGCTGTAAAAATTCAGCATGCCAACACCCCCAGGTCCTCTCCAAATACTACCGTTGCGTCCTGAACTGGAACGGGAAAGGCCCTCCGGCGGGTGGTGAAGACGGACCGGTACATCACTGGGACCGTGGTCCTCCAGCGGGTGGTGAAGACGGACCGGTACATCACTGGGACCGTGGTCCTCCAGCGGGTGGTGAAGACGGACCGGTACATCACTGGGACCGTGGTCCTCCAGCGGGTGGTGAAGACGGACCGGTACATCACTGGGACCGTGGTCCAACCCATCCAGGACATCTACTTGAAACGGTGCCTGAGGAAGTCCTGCAGCATCATCAAAGGGCAGCAGGTAGCCTAGTGGTTAGAGTGTTGGACTAGTAACCAGCAGGTAGCCTAGTGGTTAGAGTGTTGGACTAGTAACCAGCAGGTATCCTAGTGGTTAGAGCGTTGGACTAGTAACCAGCAGGTAGCCTAGTGGTTAGAGTGTTGGACTAGTAACCAGCAGGTAGCCTAGTGGTTAGAGTGTTGGACTAGTAACCAGCAGGTAGCCTAGTGGTTAGAGTGTTGGACTAGTAACCAGCAGGTAGCCTAGTGGTTAGAGTGTTGGACTAGTAACCAGCAGGTATCCTAGTGGTTAGAGCGTTGGACTAGTAACCAGCAGGTAGCCTAGTGGTTAGAGTGTTGGACTAGTAACCAGCAGGTAGCCTAGTGGTTAGAGTGTTGGACTAGTAACCAGCAGGTAGCCTAGTGGTTAGAGCGTTGGGCTAGTAACCAGCAGGTAGCCTAGTGGTTAGAGTGTTGGACTAGTAACCAGCAGGTAGCCTAGTGGTTAGAGTGTTGGACTAGTAACCAGCACATAGCCTAGTGGTTAGAGTGTTGGACTAGTAACCAGCAGGTAGCCTAGTGGTTAGAGTGTTGGACTAGTAACCAGCAGGTAGCCTAGTGGTTAGAGTGTTGGACTAGTAACCAGCAGGTAGCCTAGTGGATAGAGCCATGGACTAGTAACCAGCAGGTAGCCTAGTGGTTAGAGGCAGGTAGCCTAGTGGTTAGAGTGTTGGACTAGTAACCAGCAGGTATCCTAGTGGTTAGAGCGTTGGACTAGTAACCAGCAGGTAGCCTAGTGGTTAGAGTGTTGGACTAGTAACCAGCAGGTAGCCTAGTGGTTAGAGTGTTGGACTAGTAACCAGCAGGTAGCCTAGTGGTTAGAGTGTTGGACTAGTAACCAGCAGGTAGCCTAGTGGTTAGAGTGTTGGACTAGTAACCAGCAGGTATCCTAGTGGTTAGAGCGTTGGACTAGTAACCAGCAGGTAGCCTAGTGGTTAGAGTGTTGGACTAGTAACCAGCAGGTAGCCTAGTGGTTAGAGTGTTGGACTAGTAACCAGCAGGTAGCCTAGTGGTTAGAGCGTTGGGCTAGTAACCAGCAGGTAGCCTAGTGGTTAGAGTGTTGGACTAGTAACCTGCAGGCAGCCTAGTGGTTAGAGTGTTGGACTAGTAACCAGCAGGTAGCCTAGTGGTTAGAGTGTTGGACTAGTAACCAGCAGGTAGCCTAGTGGTTAGAGTGTTGGACTAGTAACCAGCAGGTAGCCTAGTGTTTAGAGTGTTGGACTAGTAACCAGCAGGTAGCCTAGTGGTTAGAGTGTTGGACTAGTAACCAGCAGGTAGCCTAGTGGTTAGAGCGTTGGGCTAGTAACCAGCAGGTAGCCTAGTGGTTAGAGTGTTGGACTAGTAACCAGCAGGTTGCAAGATCGAATCCCCCGAGCTGACAAGGTAAATAAGAATTTGTTCTTAACTGACATCGTTTTAACAATTGTTAAAACGATGCCACAAGCTGCTCTCTCCCTTACCATTGGAAAGACAGTATCAGAGCATTTATTAGTTAGTATCCAAGGGGCAGGTAAGACAACGGTTGTGGACAGGCAAAAGTTCATAACAAGGTCAGAGTCCAGGAGGTACAGAGTGTCAGGCAGGCAGTATGGTCAGGCAGGTGGGTTCAGAGGCAAGGGTCAAAACCGGGAAGACTAGAAAAAAACCAGAGAAAAGGGAAAAAGCAGGAGCAACACGCTGGTTGACTTGACAAAACAAGACGAGCTGGCAGACAGACAGACAGAAAACACAGGTATAAATACCCAGGGGAAGATGGGTGACACCTGGAGGGGGTGGAGACACACAGATAAACACACAAATACAGTGGGGAGAACAAGTATTTGATACACTGCCGAATTTGCAGGTTTCCCTACTTACAAAGCATGAAGAGGTCTGTAATTTTATCATAGGTACACTTCAACTGTGAGAGACGGAATCTAAAACAAAAATACAGAAAATCACATTGATTGATTTTTAAGTAATTAATTTGCATTTTATTGCATACGTAATATAAAGGCAACATGTAAAGTGTTGGTCCCATGTTTCATGAGCTGAAATAAAATATCCCAGAAATGTTCCATAAGAAACAAAAAGCATATAATTTCTCTCAAATTTTCGGCACAAATTTGTTTACATCCCTGTTAGTGAGTATTTGTCCTTTGCCAAAATAATCCATCCACCAGACAGGTGTGGCATATCAAGAAGCTGATTAAACAGCATGATCATTACACAGGTGCACCTTGTGCTGGAGACAATAAAAGGCCACACAACACAACGTCACAGAATTGGCATGCATTTTTTATTTTTAATTTGATTTAACTAGGTAAGTCAGTCAAGAACATATTCTTATTTACGATGATGGCCTACCAAAAGACTTGGATTAAAAATTAAAAATAAATGAAATAAAAATATAGGACAAAACACACATCCCGACAATTTTTTAAAATTGTACCTTTATTTAACTTTACCTTTGAATATAGAGATGGAGATAAAACTGTCCAGTTTGAGTGTTTTTTGCAGCTCGTGCAACAAACTGAAAAGAGGAGCGACCCAGGCATGTGTGCTTTGGGGACCTTTACCAGAATGTGACTGGCAGAACGGGTGTTGTATGTGGAGGATGAGGGCTGCAGTAGGTATCTCAGATAGGGGGGAGTGAGGCCTAAGAGGGTTTTATAAATAAGCATCAACCAGTGGGTCTTGCGACGGGTATACAGAGATGACCAGTTTACAGAGGAGTATAGAGTGCATTGATGTGTCCTATAAGGAGCATTGGTGGCAAATCTGATGGCCGAATGCTAAAGAACATCTAGCCACTCGAGAGCACTGTCAATCTATAAATTACGTCTCCGTAATCTAGCATGGATAGGATGGTCATCTGAATCAGGGTTAGTTTGGCAGCTGGGGTGAAAGAGGAGCAATTACGATAGAGGAAACCAAGTCTAGATTTAACTTTAGCCTGCAGCATATTTATGTGCTGAGAGAAGGACAGTGTACAGTCTAGCCATACTCCCAACTACTTGTATGAGGTGACTACCTCAAGCTCTAAACTCTCAGAGGTAGTAATAACACCTGTGGGAAGAGGGGCGTTCTTCTTACCAAACCCATTACCTTTGTTTTGGAGGTGTTCAGAACAAGGTTAAGGGCAGAGAAAGCTTTGTTGTAGAGCGTTTAACAAAACATCCGGGGAGGGACCAGCTGAGTATAAGACTGTATCATCTACATACAGTGCCTTGCGAAAGTATTCGGCCCCCTTGAACTTTGCGACCTTTTGCCACATTTCAGGCTTCAAACATAAAGATATAAAACTGTATTTTTTTTGTGAAGAATCAACAACAAGTGGGACACAATCATGAAGTGGAACGACATTTATTTGATATTTCAAACTTTTTTAACAAATCAAAAACTGAAAAATTGGGCGTGCAAAATTATTCAGCCCCTTTACTTTCAGCGCAGCAAACTCTCTCCAGAAGTTCAGTGAGGATCTCTAAATGATCCAATGTTGACCTAAATGACTAATGATGATAAATACAATCCACCTGTGTGTAATCAAGTCTCCTTATAAATGCACCTGCACTGTGATAGTCTCAGAGGTCCGTTAAAAGCGCAGAGAGCATCATGAAGAACAAGGAACACACCATGCAGGTCCGAGATACTGTTGTGAAGAAGTTTAAAGCCGGATTTGGATACAAAAAGATTTCCCTAGCTTTAAACATCCCAAGGAGCACTGTGCAAGCGACAATATTGAAATGGAAGGAGTATCAGACCACTACAAATCTACCAAGACCTGGCCGTCCCTCTAAACTTTCAGCTCATACAAGGAGAAGACTGATCAGAGATGCAGCCAAGAGGCCCATGATCACTCTGGATGAACTGCAGAGATCTACAGCTGAGGTGGGAGACTCTGTCCATAGGACAACAATCAGTCGTATATTGCACAAATCTGGCCTTTATGGAAGAGTGGCAAGAAGAAAGCCATTTCTTAAAGATATCCATAAAAAGTGTTGTTTAAAGTTTGCCACAAGCCACCTGGGAGACACACCAAACATGTGGAAGAAGGTGCTCTGGTCAGATGAAACCAAAATTGAACTTTTTGGCAACAATGCAAAACGTTATGTTTGGCGTAAAAGCAACACAGCTCATCACCCTGAACACACCATCCCCACTGTCAAACATGGTGGTGGCAGCATCATGGTTTGGGCCTGCTTTTCTTCAGCAGGGACAGGGAAGATGGTTAAAATTGATGGGAAGATGGATGGAGCCAAATACAGGACCATTCTGGAAGAAAACCTGATGGAGTCTGCAAAAGACCTGAGACTGGGACGGAGATTTGTCTTCCAACAAGACAATGATCCAAAACATAAAGCAAAATCTACAATGGAATGGTTCAAAAATAAACATATCCAGGTGTTA
Source organism: Oncorhynchus clarkii lewisi (assembly GCF_045791955.1). Lineage (NCBI taxonomy): Eukaryota > Metazoa > Chordata > Actinopteri > Salmoniformes > Salmonidae > Oncorhynchus > Oncorhynchus clarkii. Next base: position 43,143,673 of record NC_092176.1, on the reverse strand, counting down.
GAATGGCCAAGTCAAAGTCCAGACCTGAATCCAATCGAGAATCTGTGGAAAGAACTGAAAACTGCTGTTCACAAATGCTCTCCATCCAACCTCACTGAGCTCGAGCTGTTTTGCAAGGAGGAATGGGAAAAAATGTCAGTCTCTCGATGTGCAAAACTGATAGAGACATACCCCAAGCGACTTACAGCTGTAATCGCAGCAAAAGGTGGCGCTACAAAGTATTAACTTAAGAGGGCTGAATAATTTTGCACGCCCAATTTTTCTGTTTTTGATTTGTTAAAAAAAGTTTGAAATATCCAATAAATGTCGTTCCACTTCATGATTGTGTCCCACTTGTTGTTGATTCTTCACAAAAAAATACAGTTTTATATCTTTATGTTTGAAGCCTGAAATGTGGCAAAAGGTCTCAAAGTTCAAGGGGGCCGAATACTTTCGCAAGGCACTGTATACATGGATGAGAGCACTTCCTACTGCCTGAGCTATGTTGTTGATGGAAATTGAACAGAGCGTGGGGCCTAGGATCGAGCCTTGGGGTACTCCCCTGGTGACAGGCAGTGGCTGAGACAACAGATGTTCTGACTTTATACAATGCACTCTTTGGAGAGAGGTAGTTAGCAAACCAGGCCAAAGACCCCTCAGAGACACCAATACTCCTTAGCCGGCCCACAAGAATGGAATGGTCTACCGTATCAAAAGCTTTGGCCAAGTCAATAAAAATAGCAGCACAACATTGCTTAGAATCAAGGGCAATGGTGACATCATTGAGGACCTTTAAGGTTGCAGTGACACATCCATAACCTGAGCGGAAACCAGATTGCATACCAGAGAGAATATTATAGACATCAAGACAGACAGTTAGTTGATTATTGACAAGTTTTTACAACACATTTGATAAATAGGGCAAGATAGAAATTGGCCATAAATTCCTACAATATATTTCTATACAATATATTCACTCATATGACATCACGTACTTGCAGACAAATACCACAGCTAGGGGCTGTATCCGGGCACTCTGCGTTGCGTCATGCATAAGAACATCCCTTAGCCGTGGTATATTGGCCATATAGCACACCCCTTCTCGGGCCCTATTGCTTAAATAGTGCATTGTGAAGGTCAGTGAGGTCAGCTTCCGTCAGTCCCTTGAAATAAACAACCACATAGGTCATTATTACAAGGGACTTCCTTGTCTGTAAATCTATTGATTGCTGCAAGTATGTGATGGCATATTACACAATACCAATAAATGAAAGTCAATGCAATACTCATATCTACCTAAATATTTTACAAGAAATGATCTCTTATGAATACCTGAATAATACATATGTATTTTTTAAATAGCTGCTCAGGATAATACACAACATATGAAATATATAAGATATACGCAATCATATTAATTGATAATCTATTGTTTGTTTTTTAAAAGAAAATACATCGATTTCATTGTCAGTCAGTGTATTTAGTAATTCACAGTATCAATCTACTCATTTTTATACAACTATGGTTATACCCACTACTATGTTTATCATAATAACCCAACGAGAAGGACTGAATAGAACATACATCAACCATGTAACCATGCTAGCGACGTCATGTAACCATGCTAGCAACATCATGTAGCCATGCTAGCAACGTCATGTAGCCATGCTAGCAACATCATGTAGCCATGCTAGCGACGTCATGTAACCATGCTAGCAACATCATGTAGCCATGCTAGCGACGTCATGTAGCCATGCTAGCAACGTCATGTAGCCATGCTAGCAACGTCATGTAACCATGCTAGCGATGTCATGTAACCATGCTAGCGAAGTCATGTAACCATGCTAGCGATGTCTTGTAACCATGCTAGCGATGTCATGTAACCATGCTAGCGACATCATGTAACCATGCTAGCGACATCATGTAACCATACTAGCGACATCATGTAACCATGCTAGCGATGTCATGTCATGTAAGCCATGTTCTGTTATAATCTCCACCCGGCACAGCCAGAAGAGGACTGGCCACCCCACATAGCCTGGTTCCTCTCTAGGTTTCTTCCTAGGTTTTGGCCTTTCTAGGGAGTTTTTCCTAGCCACCGTGCTTCTACACCTGCATTGCTTGCTGTTTGGGGTTTTAGGCTGGGTTTCTGTACAGCACTTTGAGATATCAGCTGATGTACGAAGGGCTATATAAATACATTTGATTTGATTTAACCATGCTAGTGTAGCTGATGCGAAATGGCTAGCTAGTTAGCGGTGGTGCGCGCTGGTAGCATTTCAATCGGTGACGTCACTCGCTCTGAGACCTTGAAGTAGTGGTTCCCCTTGCTCTGCAAGGGCCGCGGCTTTTGTGGAGCGATGGGTAACGATGCTTCGAGGGTGACTGTTGACGTGTGCAGAGCGTCCCTGGTTCGCGCCCGGGTCGGGGAGAGGGGACGGACGTAAAGTCTATACTGTTTCACCAGCAACATCAGGTTGTTATGTCACCATGCTAGCAACGTCATGTAACCATGACTTTTCTTTATGGATTAAAATATATATATATTCGAATATATACGGAAATGTCTGCTCAATCCAAACTATTGCAACATTACCACAAAAATGGAGGAGGCAAGTGGAAAAGGGAGACGGTGGGGAACTTGTTTGTCTGCTAAATATTAAAGATACAAATTGGCTGAAAGGAACTGGCATAAATAGAAAAATATACCAGTTGTGTAGATTTTACTGCAAAGAGACAGAATCCCCTAGATCAGGGGTGTCAAAGTCAAATGGACGGAGGGCCAAATAAAAAAATCAGCTACAAGACGAGGGCCGGACTGTTCGAATGTTCATTGAAAAATTTTTAAATGACGCATATAGTCTAGTGAACCTAATTGAACCTACTGAAAACCTAACAAATATATTACAATATGATCAGATAAATAAAGCAATATTTTCTTATGGCTCTGTCAGTAATCTTTAATTTTCAACAGACACAAAAGACAAATTTCCTTTATATAAATATCCCCATAACATGAACATTAAATGAAAGAAACCGGTATTCAAGGCACCATCAGTAGACTATATTTTCTATTTTAGCAAAAGTGGGCTAAATTTACTTCAAAGAAAAAACAATAATAGCAATTTTCTATCATCCACTCAACTGAAATATTTTAAAAATATAATTGGATTGAAATACAAAAAAATAAAGTGCAAAAATCTATTAATCAAAAACAACACTTTGTTTAAGGAGAAGTAACATGCAGTGAAAACAAATATTAAATTTTAACTTTTAAACTTGAACTGAGTAAAAACTCTAAATATGTGATTGCACAGTAATGTTCACTTGTTTGAGGTTGAGGGTGATACTTGGTGGTGTCCCATCTTTTCCACAAGTTCATCAATGTTCGGGGTAAGGCTCTGAGCTGAAGAAATCCTCAGAATTGAGTGGAGGTGTTCAGCAGTAAGTCGACTTCTGTGTGATGTTTTGTTCAGGTTCATCAAAGAAAACAGTTGTTCACACAGGTATGTGCTGCCAAACATAGACAACGTTTGAGCAGCCTGGATGCGCAGCTGGGGCATTGTGCCGGGGAGGAAACGGGCGAACTCCGCAGCACCCACTGCCGCATATTTTGCCCTCAGTGCATCATTGCATTGGAGGTCAATCAACTCCATTTGGAGGTTTGGTGGTGAGCTTTCCACGTCAACAGCAAATGGGTTACCGAGCAGTTCCAACCTGCTTTTTTGTGCTTCAAAGTCAGCAAATCGGCGTCGAAAGTCAGCGGCAAGCATACCTATTTTATCAGCCAACTGTGTGCTCGGGAACGCACTGGTAGAGAGCTTCTCTTTCATGGTCTGGCAGCTGGGAAAGTGGCTCAAATTTTCTTTCCGCATCTGCGTCTCCCACAGAGTCAGTTTGGTTTTAAATGCCTTCACTGTACTGTACATATCAGAGATGACACGATCCCGACCCTGCAGCTGCAAGTTTATTGCATTCAGATGACTCGTAATGTCACACAGAAAAGCCATTTCACACAGAAACATTTCGTCTCGGAGTTGTGTTGTGTCTTTCCCTTTGCTGTCCAAGAACAGACAAATCTCCTCACGAAGCTCGAAACATCTTTGAAGCACCTTTCCCTGGCTTAGCCATCGCACCTCTGTGTGATAAGGCAAATCACCATGCTCCGTTTCTAACTCCGTCAGAAATGCCTTGAACTGGCGGTGATTCAAACCTTTGGCTCTGATAAAGTTAACTGTGCGCGTGATGATGCTCATTACATGCTCCATTTTCAAGGCTTTACCGCACAACGCTTCCTGGTGTATGATACAATGATAAGCTGTCAGCTCACCTGTCGCGTTTTCCTCTTGCATCTTTTCCCGTATCTTCGCCACCAGTCCGCTCCTGTGTCCACACATCGCAGGTGCTCCGTCGGTTGTCAAACCCACAAGTTTTTCCCAAGGCAGCTCCATCTCATTTACACATCTTGACACCTCTTCATACAAATCATGCCCCGTAGTTGTGCCATGCATAGGACGTAAAGCCAAAAACTCCTCTGTCACGCTTAGGTTGGAGTCCACTCCGCGGATGAAAATTGACAACTGGGCAATGTCAGAAATGTCGGTGCTCTCATCCACAGCCAAGGAATATGCAATAAAATCTTTTCCCTTTTTCACAAGCTGCTCTTTTAGATTGATGGACAACTGGTCTACTCTCTCGGCAATGGTGTTTCTGCTCAGACTCACATTTAAAAAGAGTTGCCTTTTTTCTGGGCAAACTTCGTCACAAACTTTAATCATGCAGTTTTTGATGAAATCCCCCTCCGTAAATGGCCGGGCTGATTTAGCGATCTCTTCTGCCAAAATAAAACTGGCCTTGACAGCAGCCTGGCCTTGTGATTTGGCTTTTTTGAACAGAGCCTGTCGAGATTTGAGGCCTCGTTTTAATTCCTCTGCCTTTTGTAGCCTTTGTTCCATGTCCATATTCTTGTTTTTGTCCGCGTGTTTCGTTTCATAATGTCGTCTCAGATTATACTCTTTCAGTACCGCCACACTTTCTCCACACAGAAGACACACAGGTTTTCCAGCTACCTTCGTGAACATATACTCCGACTCCCACCTTGTTTGAAACCCCCGGTTCTCAGTATCCACCTTCCGTTTTGCCATTTTTGATGGGTATCTGAAAGTTAATTTTACTGTGATGCTGACGACTGCTGTGCCAATAAATATTGAAATGAAGCAGCCTACTGCTCGGTGCGTCACCTTTGCATTGTGGGAAATGTAGTATTGGTGCGTGTAAAAGATCTGCGGGCTGCCGGCTTGCTGCGGGCCGGTTCTAATAATAAATCAAGATCATCCCAGGGGCCGTAAAAAACCTTCTTGCGGGCCGGATGTGGCCCGCGGGCCTTGACTCTGACATATGTGCCCTAGATCATATATTCTGGTATTGCCCCCATGTAGCTTGTTTCTGGTCACAGGTTCAGGAATGGTAAAAAAAACACAAATTAAATCACAACATTCATTTCAAAATTAACCTTATAAATAGCAGTGTTTGGCAATTTGGAAAGCCATAGTCAATCAATAAATAAAATAATAATACTCGTTGAAAAGGGTATTCATCTTTAGATCACAATCTGTAACAAAGAGCTACAGTTTCAGAGTTTCAGAGCAAGGAATACATTTGAATTTTTTATTTATTTAAAAAAAGCGTTGTATTTGGGACAACTCATTCACTAAATCCTAAACCTCAACTAAATATTGTAATAAATAATGTGGAAATTGAGCAAGTTGAGGTGACTAAACTGCTTTGGAGTAACCCTGGATTGTAAACTGTCATGGTCAAAACATGTTGATACAACAGTAGCTAAGATGGGGAGAAGTCTGTCCATAATAAAGTGATGCTCTGCCTTCTTAACAACACTATCAACAAGGCAGGTCTTACAGGACCTAGTTTCTACCTTCTTAACAACACTATCAACAAGGCAGGTCTTACAGGACCTAGTTTCTACCTTCTTAACAACACTATCAACAAGGCAGGTCCTACAGGCCCTAGTTTCTAGCTTCTTAACAACACTATCAACAAGGCAGGTCTTAAAGGACCTAGTTTCTACCTTCTTAACAACACTATCAACAAGGCAGATCATACAGACCCTAGTTTCTACCTTCTTAACAACACTATCAACAAGGCAGGTCCTACAGGCCCTAGTTTCTACCTTCTTAACAACACTATCAACAAGGCAGGTCCTACAGGCCTTAGTTTCTACCTTCTTAACAACACTATCAACAAGGCAGGTCCTACAGGCCCTAGTTTTGTCACACCTGGACTACTGTTCAGTCGTGTGGTCAGGTGCCACAAAGAGGGACTTAGGAAAAGTACAATTGGCTCAGAACAGGGCAGCACGGCTGGCCCTTGGATGTACACAGAGAGCTAATATTAATAATATGCATGTCAATCTCTCCTGGCTCAAGGTGGAAGAGAGATTGACTTCACCACGACTTATATTTATGAGAGGTATAAAAATGTTGAATGTACCAAGCTGTCTGTTTGAACTACTAGCACACAGCTCAGACACCCATACATACCCCACAAGACATGCCAACAGAGGTCTCTTCACAGTCTCCAAGTCCAGAACAGAATATGGGAGGCACACAGTACTAAGAGCCATGACTACATGGAACTCTATTCCACATCAGGTAACTGATGCAGCAGTAGGATCAGATTTAATAAACACAGATATAAATACACCTTATGGAACAGCGGGGACCGTGAAGAGACACAAACATAGACACAGACACATACACACTATACACACACAAACACATGGATTTTGTGTTGTAGATATGAGGGTGTGGTGGAGTAGGGGCCTGAGGGCACACACTTAGTCTGTTGTGAATGTATTGTAATGTTTTTAAAATGGTATAAACTGCCTTAATTTTGCTGGACCCCAGGAAGAGTAGCTGATGCCTTGGCAGGAACTAATGGAGATCCATAATAAACCCCAGGAAGAGTAACTGCTGTCTTAGCAGGAACTAATGGGGATCCATAATAAACCCCGTAGTGGAAATGTCCTGTATTACCAAATCATGAGAGCAAAACCCACACACAAGTCAGAGTTATCATAAAGTCCATCTTTAATTATATGAGCTCCATCACAACCCTGTGACTCTCAGATCAATTCAGTGTCTATAAATGAATTCTCTGAGAGTGCTTACACATTGCAACTGAGATCCTTTATAGCAAAGACACACATAGCCAGACAGCATTGGCTATAAATTATTGTTCAGCTTTGTCTCCTAAACTATGTTCTTATCTCGCTATTGGTACCACTCAGGATCAACACCATTACCCCACCCAATGGCATATATGAAATACACCCCCTCCTGGACAAGATCACAGAGAGGAGAGTGACTCTCTAGGTCAAGATAAGGGCAACCTCAGAGGGAACATAGAATGGTTCCAGACACTGCCATCCTCCTCTCCCCGATGGGAAAAGTAGGGAGTGACTGGCACACAGACATTGTGAAGCCAAGAGATAATTGGTTCCCCCTCAATCATCCCTTCACATGGTTTAAAAGATACATTTACATATGAAGACAAGCTTGACCTCTCCCCTTTCTGTGGTCCAAGTAACTGAACCCTGACAGAGAACCGATAACTGCAGACGGCCAACACTATAGTACAACAAGATACATTCTAAATTACAAGTATCTCACAAGCATATTATGAAAATAAAACGTATCTATGTTACCCAACTAATTCTGATTCTGCTACGACAACCCTAGGAAGAGTAGCTGCCGCCTTGGCAGGAACTAATGGAGATCCATAATAAACCCCAGGAAGAGTAGCTGCTGACTTGGCAGGAACTAATGGAGATCCATAATAAACCCCAGGAAGAGTAGCTGCTGACTTGGCAGGAACTAATGGAGATCCATATTATACCCCAGGAAGAGTAGCTGCTGCCTTGGCAGGGACTAATGGAGATCCATAATAAACCCCAGGAAGAGTAGCTGCTGACTTGGCAGGAACTAATGGAGATCCATAATATACCCCAGGAAGAGTAGCTGCTGCCTTGGCAGGGACTAATGGAGATCCATAATAAACCCCAGGAAGAGTAGCTGCTGACTTGGCAGGAACTAATGGAGATCCATAATATACCCCAGGAAGAGTAGCTGCTGACTTGGCAGGAACTAATGGAGATCCATAAATGTATATGTAAAATGCATGTAGCAGAAAAGTTGTAAAAACACAAAATATATACATTATGTGTCCTCTGAAGGGGGGGGGGGCAACAACATCATGTAATCATGCTAACAACATCATGTAATCATGCTAACAACATCATGTAATCATGCTAGCAACATCATGCAATCATGCTAGCAAACATCAAACATGAGCATGTTAGCTATACAGTATTGTCGAGTCACTACGGCCGGGATTCTTACTAAGGCCGTGATCTGCATTGCACCCACATCACACAGCGCTTTACTTTCTTAAAGGTATTTTATAGCTGACCTGTGCCGTGCGATGTCAGCGCATTGTGGTTTGTTTGAATACTGGCCATTCTCCACACTGGGTCATGGTTGGAGGGATAACTTCTGCATTAGTAGTACAGAGCATGAATGATGTTTCCAGCCAGCCAGAACTGTTTCGGAGGTTGTTGAGGTGAGGTGGACTAGTGGTCACTACTAGTCCACCTCACCAGTCATAGGCTACCAGTTACTGATTGTGTTTTAAACTAGTTGTCAGTTCTAATTTCCTGTACTGATTGTGCTCTACCAGCCTAAGTAGAAAAGGCTTTCATTATGTCAGAATACAACTAGTAGCCTAGTGTCATGGTTTACAGTTTAACGATGAGTGGGGTTGGTGGGGCTGTTCGGAATAGATGTCAGTGTACAGGGTAGATAGTCCACTTCTCCATCCCTCCCCTAAGTGGCAGCAGCAAAAGGGTCATACCCAGTACTGGTTCTGCTGTAGAGTTGGGGTTGGGGTCCTAATGAGCTGGTCTGAACTCTCTGGATTTACAGCTTTCAATGAGCAGTCCGGCAGTGATGCAGAGTTGCTAACTGAGCCCCGTTTGGCGAAAGGAAGCGGCCTGTCCAAGGCAGGGCTTCCAGGGTCGCTTGGGCTCAGCGGAGTCACCGTTACCGTGGGAGCGGCCGCGCTCCTCTGCGGCTGGTCGTGATAGTCCGGTGGGGTTGAGGGCGAGGGCAGCGGTTTCAGGGTCAGAGGTTTTTGTTTCCTCTTCCTGTTGCGTCTCAGCAGTAGAAACAGCACCACCAGGATGATGACCAATAGGAGCAGGACCAGGAGAGGTAGGATCACCAATAGGGGGTTGGAAGTCCTCTGTGGGTATGACTCTACTCGGACCGGTGTCATCATAAAGGGGATCTCAGAAAGGTCTTCTCCTCTACCCATGGTGGGTTTGCCCAAAGATGTACCTGTCGAGTCGTTGTGATTGGTGTTTCCCCAGTGATTGCGACCTTTGAACTTCTGGTGGGTCTTGCTGGGTCTCTGTGTGGAGAGGAAGGATGTAGACAGGGAGGGTAGTGCTGTCCCAATACCAAACACTGTCGTTTGGTTCGATTGGTTCAGAGACTGAGAGAAAGGACTGCTGGTGGTCAGGACGGGACTCTCTGTTCTTCTGACTAGCGATGGATCGTATGGAACGACAGTGAAGCGGAACTCTCCCTTGGCTGGTGGGACGTTCTCCGCTTTCATGACAAAAACCAACGAGTCGTTCAGCTCCTGCACTTCAGTCATGTTAGCGTTGAGCTCGATGGATATCCTCTCCTGCTTCACATCCTGAAAGGAGAAAGACTCCACCGGTTCCGTTTTCATACCAGCTTTGGCTTTTCCTCGGGCCAGCTTGCCGTACTTTGGCTGGGACACGACCTCGAAGATGGGGTCGTTGCCTGTTAGAGAAGCCAGCTCAGTTGCATTGAGAAAACCAGCGTTGAGTTTGACCACAATGCCATTGGGTATTCTCACCCCTTTGCCAAACCTCACCAGGGGCTTAACTGTGATGTTGACAACCTGATTCGTCAGGTTAGCTTCCGACGTAAATACAGTGAACTCAAAGCTGTCCTGACCAGATGTGACGCTCGTCATTTGATAAAACAAGCGACCAGTCCTTAGGTCCTCCTGCTCAAACTGCCTCAAATCCTGGTTGTCCAGCCAAAGGATCTTGCCGTACCGTGGAAGCTTGGTGATCCGGTAGTGAATCGTTGTGGTTTTCCCGTTAGTCTCTGCAGCCAGACTCCCCTGCGTTAACGCTACACAGGTCTGACCCTGCTTTAGAGTCAGCCCTGTGTTGTTAACCAGGGAGATGGTGATCTCTGTCAACTCCAGGTTGAATAGCTTGTACACCGGCTCGTGGTGGCCGTCCGAGATACTGAAATAGAAGACCCCCGACGCCTGGCCTCCATCATGGACAAAGTACACCTTCCCACTGTTGATCTGAGCCTGAGTGAAGGACACCACAGACTCATTCAGGCTTCCTGCCAGGGCCAGATATCCGTTGTTGGGCTTGCTGATGACAGTGTACTGGATATCCTCTGAAGGGTTGTCCAGATCTTTCACATTGAGGTTCTGCAGTCCCAGGGCCACTATGTCCCCCTGTACCACACTCAGGCTGGGGGTTTTGGTCTTCAGGACGGGTGGCTGGTCATTGATCGGGACCACTGTGATGTTGAACCACTCTTCCAGCACCTAGATAGAGAAGAAAAATATGACTTCATTGTCCAATGTACACAGAAACTGCTTTAGCGTTTAGAGCAGAACTTTAATGTCTTCAATGAGGCAATTAATTTCACAATTACAGAAAGTATTCAGACCCCTTGGATTTTTCCACATTTTGTTACGTTACAGCCTTATTCTAAAATTGATTAAATACATGTTTTTCTTCATCAATCTAGACACAATACCCCATAACGACAAGCAAAAACAGGTTTAGACATTTTTGCAAATGTGTAAAAAAAAAAAAAAAAAAAAAACGAAATGCCTTATTTACATAAGTATTCAGACCCTTTACTCAGTACTTTGTTAAAGCACCTTTGTCAGCGATTACAGCCTCGAGTCTTTTTGGGTATGACGCTACAAGCTTGGCACACCTGTATTTGGGGAGTTTCTCCCATTCTTCTCTGCAGATCCTCTCAAGCTCTGTCAGGTTGAATGGGGAGCATCGCTTCGCAGCTATTTTCAGGTATCTCCAGAGATGTTAGATCAGGTTCAAGTCCGGGCTCTGGCTGGCCCACTCAAGGACATTCAGAGACTTGTCCCGAATCCACTCCTGCGCTCTTGGCTGTGTGCTTAGGGTTGTTGTCCTGTTGGAAGTTGAACCTTTGCCCCAGTCTTTGGTCCTGAGCGCTCTGGTGCAGGATTTCATCAAGGATCTCTCTACTTTGCTCCGTTCATCTTTCCTTTGACCCTGACTAGTCTCCCAGTCCCTGCCGCTGAAAAAAATCCTCACAGCATGATGCTGCCAGCACCATGCTTTACCGTAGGGATGGTGCCAGGTTTCCTACAGACGTGACGCTTGGCATGGTAGAGTCTGGCCACTACCATAAATGCCTGATTGGTGGAGAGCTGCAGAGATGGTTGTCCTTTTGGAATGTTCTCCCATCTCCACAGAGGAACTCTGGAGCTCTGTCAGAGTGACAATCGGATTCTTGGTCACCTCCCTGACCAAGGCCCTTCTCCACCGATTGCTCAGTTTGGCCTGGAGGCCAGCTCTAAGAAGTGTCTTGGTGGTTCAAAACCTCTTCCATTTAAGAATGATGGAGGCCACTGTGATCTTGGAGACCTTCCATGCTGCAGAAATGTTTTGGTACCATTCTCCAGATCTGTGCCTCGACACAATCCTGTCTCGGAGCTCTACAGAAATTCCTTCAATCCCATGGCTAGGTTTTTGCTCTGACATGCACTGCCAACTGTGGGACCTTATATAGACAAGTGTGTGCCTTTCCAAATCATGTCAAATCAATCGAATTTAGCACAGGTGGAAAATCAGGGGTATTGTGATGTCATTATGGGTATTGTGATGTCATTATGGGGTATTGTGTGTAGATTGATGAGTAAAAACATGTATTTAATTCATTTTAGAATAAGGTTGTAACGTAACAAAATGTGGGAAAAAAATCAAGGGGTCTGCATACTTTCCGAATGCACCGTGTGTACATACACACAAAATCATGATTTAATATGAACAGACCAGCCATAGACAGTAGGGTACATGTGTGGAAAATGCAAGCTAGGTTTACATATCATACACACCTGGCTGACGTCTAGAGGGCGCTGGGCCAGCTTTCCCTTGGGGTTCAGCCAGGTGTCGAAGACAAAGCTGTCATGGCGCGTCTCGGAGTCGTCGTGGCGATATGTGATGCCATACTTGTTGAGGATGCGCTGGGAGAAGTTAGGTTTCTCCACACTGAGGATCCTCTCTCCCACCACGATAACGCCATGCTGGGGTAGCGACTTGACCTGGAACCAAACCTCATGGGAGTTGCGCTGGGGCGTGGGCAGCTTGAACATTAGGTTAGACGCGTCCAGCTTGGACTCGTCGATGACAACACTGTCACCCTCTGTCACCACTGCACCTAGAATGCAATGAGAGACGAGCATTCATCTTTAACGTCACTAACATTTCACCAAACTTGATTTGATTAGCATTAACAGAACAAATTAAATGTATTAGAAATGTATTGCTAACATTTTGACTACTAGAATAAATACCTGAGGCAATCAGGAGGAAGCCTGTTTGATTGCCCCTTAAAACTGCATAATATTTATTTTATTTTAAATAACCATTATTCACCCATTTTACCAATGATTTCCCCCGATGACCCACCGGTGTTAGCGAGGAGCAATGATTTGCGGTCGGTTCCAGCATTCTCGTAGGAGATGTCCATCTCAAAGGTCTGGGTCTCCAGGGTAACCGGTGGTGAAAACACTGAGAAGGTCATTGAGTCCATGGCAGACCATCCAACCGACTCCACAAAACTTTGGAAGTACAAAACCTCCCCCTGGTCCACCTGAGATACACAGAAGAAGGAGAAGAAGAAGAAGAAGGAGAAGGAGAAGAACAAGAAGAACAAACAACAAGGAGAAGAAGAAGAAGAAGTAGAAGAAGAAGAAGGAGAAGAGCAAGAAGAACAAGAAGAACAAACAACAAGCAGAAGAAGGAGAAGAAGGAGAAGAAGAAGAAGGAGAAGAACAAGAAGAACAAACAACAAGCAGAAGAAGGAGAAGAAGGAGAAGAAGAAGAAGGAGAAGAACAAGAAGAACAAACAACAAGGAGAAGAAGGAGAAGAAGAAGAAGAAATAGAAGAAGGAGAAGAACAAGAAGAACAAGAAGAACAAACAACAAGCAGAAGAAGGAGAAGAAGGAGAAGAAGAAGAAGGAGAAGAACAAGAAGAACAAACAACCAGGAGAAGAAGGAGAAGAAGAAGAAGAAATAGAAGAAGGAGAAGAACAAGAAGAACAAACAACAAGGAGAAGAAGGAGAAGAAGAAGAAGAAGAAGAAGAACAAGAACAAGAAGAACAAGAAGAAGGAGGAGAAGAGTTAGATACTCAATTTAGCAAACCTTTATCCCATGATCCACCTGAGACCACTAATCAGTGAAGGCTGGTGTTAGTATAAATCGGACGGGCAAGGCCGCAATATGCTCACTTTTGTACCCCTGTTTCAACGTAGCTGAAACACTAAAGAAAGCATTGAATAAAAACTCTGAACATCAACAACTTTGGTTAAAAAAAAAGAAAAAAAAACATCTTAAAAAAATATAAATATATTTCAAGACATGAACACTTCCTGTGAGTCACTTCTTCCACTGGAGAAGATCTAGTCTGTAGTTGATATTCAGGAAACAGATTTATAATGCATGTCTTTGTTGTCAGGTGTTGCTCCACAGAGATTGGCCAGTTTGACCAAAGGGCTTTATTCTTGTTTTGTAAACTTCTAGTGGTTTTATTGACTGGATAGGACAGAGGAGATTACAAAGGTAACGTGAGAAGGGGCAGTGGGTCGGTTTTCAAACCCACGCTGACTCTACTCCTGTATGTGTACCGGGGGGAGTGAGGCACGGGTTTATTCATGACCTGCGGTTATATCCGCGGGGCGGGTGGGTCATTAAAAATTGTTGGATGGAGGTTTGGTGGGTGGGTTTAGGGTAATTAAATATTGTTGGATGGAGGTTTGGTGGGTGGGTTTAGGGTAATTAAATATTGTTGGATGAAGGTTGGGTGGGTGGGTTTAGGGTAATTAAATATTGTTGGATGGAGGTTTGGTGGGTGGGTTTAGGGTAATTAAATATTGTTGGATGGAGGTTTGGTGGGTGGGTTTAGGGTAATTAAATATTGTTGGATGGAGGTTTGGTGGGTGGGTTTAGGGTAATTAAATATTGTTGGATGGAGGTTTGGTGGGTGGGTTTAGGGTAATTAAATATTGTTGGATGGAGGTTTGGTGGGTGGGTTTAGGGTAATTAAATATTGTTGGATGGAGGTTTGGTGGGTGGGTTTAGGGTAATTAAATATTGTTGGATGGAGGTTTGGTGGGTGGGTTTAGGGTAATTAAATATTGTTGGATGGAGGTTTGGTGGGTGGGTTTAGGGTAATTAAATATTGTTGGATGGAGGTTTGGTGGGTGGGTTTAGGGTAATTAAATATTGTTGGATGGAGGTTTGGTGGGTGGGTTTAGGGTAATTAAATATTGTTGGATGGAGGTTTGGTGGGTGGGTTTAGGGTAATTAAATATTGTTGGATGGAGGTTTGGTGGGTGGGTTTAGGGTAATTAAATATTGTTGGATGGAGGTTTGGTGGGTGGGTTTAGGGTAATTAAATATTGTTGGATGGAGGTTTGGTGGGTGGGTTTAGGGTAATTAAATATTGTTGGATGGAGGTTTGGTGGGTGGGTTTAGGGTAATTAAATATTGTTGGATGGAGGTTTGGTGGGTGGGTTTAGGGTAATTAAATATTGTTGGATGGAGGTTTGGTGGGTGGGTTTAGGGTAATTAAATATTGTTGGATGGAGGTTTGGTGGGTGGGTTTAGGGTAATTAAATATTGTTGGATGGAGGTTTGGTGGGTGGGTTTAGGGTAATTAAATATTGTTGGATGGAGGTTTGGTGGGTGGCGGGTTGAATATAAGGAAAACAATGCAGTAAAAAAAAATCATAAATGTTTAATTCTTGGGCAATTCATATCTTATGGCTATATTGATGTTTTTCTTTCATACTTTTTTTAAATCTGGCATTAGTGTGTAAGCCTATTGCACGCCGAATGAGACCTGGCACAGTTCTGTTCTGATTCTCAACAGTGAAAACCTGGCACAGTTCTGTTCTGTTTCTCAACAGTGAAAACCTGGCACAGTTCTGTTCTGTTTCTCAACAGTGAAAACCTGGCACAGTTCTGTTCTGTTTCTCAACAGTGAAAACCTGGCACAGTTCTGTTCTGTTTCTCAACAGTGAAAACCTGGCATAGTTCTATTCTGTTTCTCAATAGTGAAAACCTGGCACAGTTCTGTTCTGTTTCTCAACAGTGAAAACCTTGCACAGTTCTATTCTGTTTCTCAATAGTGAAAACCTGGCACAGTTCTATTCTGTTTCTCAATAGTGAAAACCTGGCACAGTCCTGTTCTGTTTCTCAACAGCGCTGCCAAAGAAATGAAGACTTATTCAATCAAAAACAATGACCGACCAAGCTTCCTGTTAATGTAACACAGCATTCTTCCTGCATGTGTTGGAATTTATATCCTGTTGAGTTTCTTTGTGTTCATTTCTCGCTGTAAATATTATGTTTCCCCAAACAGTACGGGCCCGATTCAGACTTAAGAAATGTACGCCTTTCCTACTCACGCCAATCTTACACACTTCTCAGCTGGGGTTGGAACCAAAATTATTTTCTAAATCGTTTCGTTCTGAACAGAACCATTATTATTTTCAGACCTTCAAAATAAAGTTCTGAACCAAAACCCAAAAAAGTACTGTTTTTTTCTTCTTTTTAAAAAATCTTTCATTTCTGTTCCTTTTTAAAACCTCTGAAATTGACTTTTTTTTTTTTACATTTAGCTCTACATTAAATTACATCACCATTCAGTTGTTTACATGCGCAACGAACAGACAAGTGGGTGGTGAGAGAGCGAGAGAGGGTTGAGGAGGAGGCTTGGCTTGTAGTGCCTGGGTATCTTGTTATGACATGCTTTATCTGAATTATAGCTACAGAGGAGGAGCTTCTATGGAGGAACTTTGAATGTCTTTGAACTTCCGAGAGATGGCTTAAAATTGGACCGGAGCTAGCTAACAAGCTTGTGTGTGCAGAGCGGCACCCGAATTAAAAATATATCTTACCTTTTTTGTAATGAATAAACTCAATTTGAAACGTGGTAACTATAGTATCCTTAACTAGCATTGAACAAATAAAAAAGTGAATCCATTCTTCTATAATTAAAAATCTCTCCCTAATTTCTGAATCAGCCTTGTAACGTCAGTAGGCCACAGCTTCGGAGTGGGAGGGGCACAAGGAGATGGAGGGGCAGGTAGCCTACACACTGGCAAAGATATTCAGCTGGCAGGCAAACACTGGAATAAGTTTCTGAATGACAAAGTGAGGCCATTGCATTTGCGCTGTTGTTGTTTTGTTTTTTTTGTGGGCCAAAAAAAACATTCCCGGAATGTAAAATAAAATATATTGGTAATTAAAATGGATTTGAACAATTGAATGTGTCAACTTTCTAGCTGTTATCAATAGCTCTTCATTAACACGGCCTACCTGTAGAATCCCCTCCACCACACCTTCATTAATACGGCCTACCTGTAGAATCCCCTCCACCACACCTTCATTAATACAGCCTACCTGTAGAATCACCTCTACCACACCTTCATTAATACGCCCTACCTGTAGAATCACCTCTACCACACCTTCATTAATACGGCCTACCTGTAGAATCACCTCCACCACACCTTCATTAATACGGCCTACCTGTAGAATCACCTCTACCACACCTTCATTAATACAGCCTACCTGTAGAATCACCTCTACCACACCATTAATACAGCCTACCTGTAGAATCACCTCTACCACACCTTCATTAATACGGCCTACCTGTAGAATCACCTCTACCACACCTTCATTAATACAGCCTACCTGTAGAATCACCTCCACTACACCTTCATTAATACGGCCTACCTGTAGAATCACCTCTACCACACCTTCATTAATACAGCCTACCTGTAGAATCACCTCTACCACACCTTCATTAATACAGCCTACCTGTAGAATCACCTCTACCACACCTTCATTAATACGGCCTACCTGTAGAATCACCTCTACCACACCTTCATTAATACAGCCTACCTGTAGAATCACCTCTACCACACCTTCATTAATACGGCCTACCTGTAGAATCACCTCTACCACACCTTCATTAATACGGCCTACCTGTAGAATCACCTCTACCACACCTTCATTAATACAGCCTACCTGTAGAATCACCTCTAACACACCTTCATTAATACCTGTAGAATCACCTCCACCACACCTTCATTAATACCTGTAGAATCACCTCTACCACACCTTCATTAATACAGCCTACCTGTAGAATCACCTCTACCACACCTTCATTAATACCTGTAGAATCACCTCCACCACACCTTCATTAATACCTGTAGAATCACCTCTACCACACCTTCATTAATACGGCCTACCTGTAGAATCCCCTCCACCACACCTTCATTAATACGGCCTACCTGTAGAATCCCCTCTACCACACCTTCATTAATACGGCCTACCTGTAGAATCACCTCCACCACACCTTCATTAATACCTGTAGAATCACCTCTACCACACCTTCATTAATACGGCCTACCTGTAGAATCCCCTCCACCACACCTTCATTAATACGGCCTACCTGTAGAATCCCCTCTACCACACCTTCATTAACACGGCCTACCTGTAGAATCACCTCCACCACACCTTCATTAATACCTGTAGAATCACCTCTACCACACCTTCATTAATACAGCCTACCTGTAGAATCACCTCTACCACACCTTCATTAATACCTGTAGAATCACCTCCACCACACCTTCATTAATACCTGTAGAATCACCTCTACCACACCTTCATTAATACGGCCTACCTGTAGAATCCCCTCCACCACACCTTCATTAATACGGCCTACCTGTAGAATCCCCTCTACCACACCTTCATTAATACGGCCTACCTGTAGAATCACCTCCTCCACACCTTCATCTCTTTGATCTCCACCCAAAACAACGAATAGCGGATGAATAGAATGATTTTCTCATGCTCAAGTTCAAGGTCAGAACTCGTAGAGAGAAAGATGCATGAAAAAGGGAATGACGTTCTCTTCACGTGCTCTTAACTCGGGTCGGGAACACCTACAAACTCCTGGGTTCATTCTCACAGAGCGTCACTCAGAGTAGGAGTGGGGGGGTCTAGAATCAGCCCCCACCCCCCCCACCCTTTTTTAATCCATGTAATCATATTCAATATGATCTTTAAAAAGGTCAAACTAAACCTAAAATCAGCAGCTCGGCTCTTACCATTGTCTGTGTGAAGGAGGAGACATCTACAGTGTAGTTATTAGCAAGCACTGTGACCAGTCTTCCGAGTTCGGGTCGACGAATCACGTTGAAGGTCATGGTACGGTTGGATCTCTTGTCATTGGTCACTGCCTGCAAATCGTCCCTGGTGATTGGTGTTGTAGAGCCTGTTGGGAAAAACTATGGGGTAAACAAACGCTCCAACATACTGTGTACACAGGCACAATCATGTAACATAACCTGGGACTTACAGTATAGGCATACATAAAGATAAAGTATTTTAATGAACGACTGCCCCTTAAAAAAAAACGACTTATTGTTTTTGAAATCTGCCTATCTGGCATCGATATGAGTCAGAAACATTTGTTCTAGTGTCAAAATGTACGACAAAGTTGTAAAGTGGATAATTTTGGTCATAAACTGAGATTTGAGAGAAGGTATAAAACTTAATGAAGTTTAATTAATATTAATGAACTTAAATTTCCATCCTGCCCACAACTTACAGCACCCAAGTTATCAACATCAATATTTTGATTTGTTTTTACACTTTTTTGGTTACTACATGATTCCATAATGTGTTATTTCATAGTTTTGATGTCTTCACTATTATTCTACAATGTAGAAGATAGTAGAAATAGTAAAAATAGAAAAGGTCAGGAATGAGTAGGTGTTCTAGAACCCTGGAATGAGTAGGTGTTCTAGAACCCTGGAATGAGTAGGTGTTCTAGAACCCTGGAATGAGTAGGTGTTCTAGAACCCTGGAATGAGTAGGTGTGTCCAAACTTGTACTGTATATCAAGTGGACACTATTGTCTGCTTCACCTCAGAAATAGAGGCAAGACGACCGGCTATTTCTGACCGCCGTTTTATACTGGAACTAAAATACAGATCACCTACAAGGATGGACCTTTGAAAAGCACAATGTGTTTCATGCTTAGTGTGTCATGAGGTCATCTCAATCAGTACCAGAACAAGGACAACAAGCGCACTTGCACCTACACACTTTTGAATATCGAAACTCCCAATCTAAATGAATTACAATCGCAATCATAGTTATTTATAAGAGTATATTACGAGGGGGGGGGGGGGGTCAGTCGTAAAGTAGTCAACTGGTGTGTAGAAAAATAGAAAAATATCATGAAGCTAGAAAGACAAGAAGTTTGAAGTGGTATCGAATAAGTTAAGAGAAAGATCTCTTCTTCAGCTGTCGTCTGAAACGCATTAGAGCAGGCACAGACAGAGGCACAGTTCCTTAACTATCTCCACTCGTCCATCCACTGCCTGGAAAGCCCAGCCCACTGTGCCAGCTGGCCATTGGCTACCACCGTCAATCAAACCTGGGTTCAACTACTATTTGAAATATTTAAAAGACTCTTAGCTTCAGCTCTAACCTGCCTGAAGTGCCAGATGGGCATGTCTGCAGCTACTATGTTGGTCCCATTGCGCCAAATAGTATTTGAACCCAGGTCCGCCATCCATCCTCACCTAACTCACAAACCAGACTCCTCAGCCTCAACCTGGACTGTCAGAGTTTGGCTAAGGGTGTGTAAGGTCTGTGTGTGTGTGTGTGTGTGTGTGTGTGTGTGTGTGTGTGTGTGTGTGTGTGTGTGTGTGTGTGTGTGTGTGTGTGTGTGTGTGTGTGTGTGTGTGTGTGTGTGTGTGTGTCTAAGGCAGCTAGCAAACAAAGCACAGGGCGGAGTCAGTCTATTTATATTTAGCCATGGGTATTAAAAGTAGAGTACAACTCCCCTGTTCCTGAATAAAGTAGAGTACAACTCCCCTGTTCCTGAATAAAGTAGAGTACAACTCCCCTGTTCCTGAGTAAAGTAGAGTACAACTCCCCTGTTCCTGAATAAAGTAGAGTACAACTCCCCTGTTCCTGAGTAAAGTAGAGTACAACTCCCCTGTTCCTGAATAAAGTAGAGTACAACTCCCCTGTTCCTGAATAAAGTAGAGTACAACTCCCCTGTTCCTGAGTAAAGTAGAGTACAACTCCCCTGTTCCTGAGTAAAGTAGAGTACAACTCCCCTGTTCCTGAGTAAAGTAGAGTACAACTCCCCTGTTCCTGAGTAAAGTAGAGTACAACTCCCCTGTTCCTGAATAAAGTAGAGTACAACTCCTCTGTTCCTGAATAAAGTAGAGTACAACTCCCCTGTTCCTGAATAAAGTAGAGTACAACTCCACTGTTCCTGAATAAAGTAGAGTACAACTCCACTGTTCCTGAATAAAGTAGAGTACAACTCCACTGTTCCTGAATAGAGCAGAGATGAAATGATGACTCTATCCCAGTAAAAGTCATGATGCGTCTGGTCATGGACTTTTTTGGTGAATGAACAAAGACTAGCCGAGCCGCCAGGGGCAGTTCCCTGAATTATTCAATCAAATTGGATTTTGACAGTAAGATTAGTCGGTTTGAATAGGTAACTACGGTAATCCATTGAACACACAGTAGAAGGCCAGTTCCCCATGTTAGCATTGGGTGGAGGCTCTAAATGTAAAGTCTGTTGTTGTGACACAGGAAACGTGAGATTTGGTTCTGGGTGTTGAACCTCTCTCTTAGAGGTTAAGGACCAGTTCTGGACCAGTTCTGACCAACATGTCGGTGTACAAGGTACTCTGTGAACGTCACAGGGTCCAGTACCTTACAGTGGCAGAAAGTCCAATCTGTCTCCTCTCTGCTACCACTCTGTCAGTGGAGCTGATTTCAAGTGTCAGGTTTCACTCTCCTCATTTGCATAGGGAGTGACGCGTCACATTTTCTGGCCTATCCAGACAAATAACTGATTTCCCCTGCCTGTGAGCGACGGAGGGAGCCTGGGAGATGGTATATTAAAGGGGACAGTCTAGTGATTTCAGTAATCATGGTTTCATCACACTGTGGTATTCTCAACTAGATTTAGAGCTCTCAAAATGAAGAAAAAAAAACGAACTAAATAATTTAGTAGAATTGAAACACGACCACCTTATGTTGATCATAGAGGGACACAATCACTCTGTGCGTAAAGCTGATGTTGTAACGAGCCTGCAGACATTCGAAAGGTCTCTGCATCGCTCGCAGGAGACTTGGCAGGAAAATGCTCTGTCGTCAGTTACATGAAATTTGTACTGATCATATTTAGTTTACAGTTATAAAAAAATATGAAATCTTAAAGTAAGTCATTTATAAATGTCATTGTTACTATAAGTAAGCCTTTAATTTAAGCATTTCACTGTGAGGTCTACTACACCTGTTGTATTCAGCATTTCACTGTGAGGTCTACTACACCTGTTGTAGTCAGCATTTCACTGTAAGGTCTACTACACCTGTTGTATTCAGCATTTCACTGTGAGGTCTACTACACCTGTTGTATTCAGCATTTCACTGTGAGGTCTACTACACCTGTTGTATTCAGCATTTCACTGTGAGGTCTACTACACCTGTTGTATTCAGCAT